>NW_010259630.1:0-37007 GCF_000690775.1 Eurypyga helias
CAGGAGCCCCCCTGCAGCCCCTCCCCAGCTACCACCACCCACCCCCCCCACCCTGATACAAGTTGGTACTGAGCCGTGAGCAGACGTTTCTGAGTACGCTCCGTTTCTCATGAGTCCTGATTGCAAGTGGCGGTTTATTTTTGTTGTTCTTAAACGACCTTAGTGAGCGGGGGGACCATGGGTGAAGGTATGATGGGGTTCTTCAGGGGTTAATAATCAAACCCTTTGGTTGCGCTGACTTAAAGCGTCCTGAGTGTACTAAGCTGGTTTGTTGACTTTATACAAAATTGCTCAAATCAGTGGGATTGCTCAGAATACCTCTAGCAACAGCAGGAGGTGCAGGAATGTTCCCATTCCGAAGTGCAGTTCTTCAAAACAAGACCTGAATGACCTGGGCCAGAGCGGGGCTGCTAACGTGCGGTGGTTTCTTACAGAAAAGCTGCTGCTGTTCCTCTCCACTGTCAGCACTTTGTCACCCTTTTTCCGTGTTGTGCTCCCGTGCATTCCCATTACACAGAGGGGCTCCTGCAGGTGACACGTAGAAGCTGAACTGCTCAAGGAAAAGCCGTTTGGATATGAATAGTCCTGGCTCCTTATGGAGTTCCATGCAGAGGAATAAACCTTCCTGTGCCATTCCCGCTTTTCAGGGCGAGGGTAGACGGACAGAGCTGTGTGTTGGTCATCTCAGAGCAGAGCAAAACCCCAGTAGCCTGGGTGCCCGCGTGCCTCGTCCTATCTGACCTACAGTGATGTGTCCTGCTGTTATCTTTCCCAGTGGTTCTTGTCTCATAGCCACAAGCTTCTTGCTCATGTAGCAGATACTCTGCTTCCGAAATTCCTTGTGGTTGCTTCCATTTTTGCTTACCTGAGACATCGTCACGTTTCGGTTCTGGGACTGTAGGAAAATAAGCCTTTGACTCAGGCTTCTTCTCCTTCGGTAGCAAGTTTAAATCTACTCTTAGCAAGGAGTTTTCACAGTTTTCCCAAATTTCCAACACCGCTGGGGTTTTGGTTGTTGGCTGTGGAAGTGTGCAGTTTCACGTGCCCAAGCAGCTACGCCTGTGACACCAGCCCGTTTGCTGGGCGGTGGATGATGCCGGCTGGGAACAGGCAGCTGGGACCAGGCAGAGCTGTACGGATTGCTGCCAGACTGGAGCTCTACGAAGTGAACGGAGCTGGGCTGGAACCTCTTCTCTCTGTTTCCATTGTGGGAACTGTAGACAGGTTCTAACCACAAGTTAGAAAGTTCTAGGCCAGAAAACTAAATTCAGCATGGTAATATTTCACAGGAACTTTCATTACTCTAAATTGCATCACTAGCACAGGAGGTTTAGCTTCAGAAGGCTGGGGACCAGTACTCCTCAAACTCTGGTAATGCAGATGGCCCGTGTCTGCTGTCTCTTTGATGGACACACTTGACATTTGGGAAAATGAGGTTCACATACAATTCAAAATCCATGTATTTGTGGCACTGGTCGTTCCCCACCCTCTCCGAATTGGTTCCTCTGTCTGTGTTTAGTTGCTGAGTCTGCAGCACTTCGCGTTTCTCCATGAGCAGGGGTGAGCAAGGGCCCGTGGAGCAGTGTCAGTCTGTGTCTCAGGAAGGAGCCCCTCGAGTGCTGCTGGGCAGCTCATTCAGCTCTTCCCTTTCCTGGGGCCCGAGCGGGCTCTGCTGCCATGTGCTAGCTCTGCAGGGCCCGAGGGGGTAATACTTCAGCCTGTTCTTCCAACCTGGATCACAGCTGCTGGCATGACAGGCTTCGCTCTGTCGAACAAGGCAAGCAGAGCACCGAGGCTGCAGGGTTACACCGGCCATTTTCTGCTTTCACAACAGGAAGTTATAAATGCCAGAATGTCTGCAGTAAACAGCCAGGGCTACTTTGCTATTTATTTATATTTTTTACAGTACACCTGAGCATAACCCGAAAGTTCCATCAACATCAGCATGCCTTACGGTACTCTTTTTCCCTGCTTGGAAACAGAGTGTACAGTGATCATCCCATGGTACTGTCTCTGCCTGGGGACCTCGCAGAAGGAATGCTGATGTCACTTGGTTAGAGACAAGCAGTCTTTCAAAAAGTCCTGAGCAAAGGAGTAGCTATTTCCCACCTCTCTCACAAATATCAATTAATACTCCGTAGTGAGGGTGGTATCTAAAGGGAGAATAAAAAAATAACCTGAAAAGAAAACATACTTCTTTAAGCCAAACATAAAACATATTTTGCTCTTCCACTGTTGCCTGTGATGTTCCAGACTGTATTCTAATCCTAACAAACAGCCAGCCAGGAGAATTTATAAAGGATTACCTGCAGGCTCTCTAATGGCACCTCTTTGTAAGTTGTAGCAAGAAAGAACTGCCAGCCTTAGCACTGGAAAGGCAGTATCCTTCCTTATTAGATCCACACAAGCTGAAGCCAAGCAGTAGGTAACATCAGCAAGCATGTTCGTGTTCTCTGTATCCCTGGATCTGAATATATTATACTTCTGATGTAAAACATTTTTGTTTCCAAAAGAACACGTTAAAAAGGCAGCATCAGAGTTCTAAAACAATTAGTTTATGCACAAAAAACCCTGTAAAATATGCAGCTTATTAGATTTCACAGCCATGCTTCCGACAGTCCTCATTATCCAGCTGTAAAATGCTGGAGGCTGCCAGCTTGCTCCATTGTCTGTGGGCTGTACAGGAAGCATTTTTCTCCTGTGCACAGCAAGCACCTTTCATACTTCTGCGGTTGCACATTTGCATACAATACATTTTCTGCATTTCCCTCACATGACAAAAAGAGTCCTTAAAAAGTGACGCACAAGCAGTGTAAAAACACAGTTGTGTTACATGTGGTATGATATTCAGTTGGCTGGAGATTTTGACCTGTACAAATATTGCATGATACTAAATTTTTTAAAGATTTCATTAACTTTCTAAACTATCTACTCTGAAAGTTGCATTGAGGAATATGTAACATGGAAGAAACAACTCTCCTTCCTCTTCTGCTTATGGAGCTAAACCGGACTTGGCATGTGAGAGGTCCATAAAAAGATTATTTCCTGGTGGAAACAGGGAACAGTTTTTTTCATTTTCCTGCGTGGCACTTTATAATTTCTTGTAGTGGTTATTTCTGACTGTTGGCCAAGCTGCTCCTGCCGGACTCTTTCAGATCCTTTTGTTGGGCAGATTTTTCAGGGGTTAGACCTTTTGGTTTATGCTGTCAGTTTTTTGGGGCAGCACCTGCCCCTTCCTGTAGGTCTGTAGAGTATGGGGTTCTCTCGTCTGTTTTCTGTGCATTCCAGTGATGTTACATAGGACTCCTTATATAAAACAAACAAGTGATGCTTTATTACTCTAATCTTTTAGATTATTGTAAATCTGAATATGAAATGTGTCAGTTGCAGGTTATTTCCGGAGGGGTGTACAGTTGTCTGAGTACCTAAGTGTAGGCAGGTGTTTATATATATGGAACACAATGTAAATGAACACAGAAGTCTTGGAAGATCTGTACTTGTGCTGTATTTCGCTGTGCCAGCTTTCACGCCTGAGGTTCCTGGAGGGTTAGTATTATAGACTGGTATCACCTATTTTGAGTACCTAAGAGAGTAGTCAAATGATTGATATTTAGACATTCATATTAGCTGGCTAGTTTTATTTGGATTCCTCTCTAGTCAACCAAAGAAGAAGGTTTCCATGAGAGGACAATATTGTCTTCTTCCCTTGAGGAGAGCAGAAAGCCTGTGCAACTAGGTATGTAATTTAGCCAGTTGAGCCTCAAACTGAGTATATGAATAACCCCTCTTTTCCTTCTTCCTTACCTTAATCATCATAAACAAGATCATGACAGCATCACAGTATTTCACTACTTAGAGTCAAATAAATTACAGCTGGGAAAGACAGATTACCCTATTAGTTAATCTTCCTGTCTTTCTAGGGTTTTCCCTTGGAATACATTATCTAGCATCCTGTGCAACAGAGTCAACTCTTCAGTGAGGAGGATTTGGTTATTTCCCTTGGGGAGCTATTCTTCCTTGTACAATTTCTCATTGTAAGGAAGCTTTTGTTATTGTTTCTCTCTCTGCAGAAGGTGAAGTCATGTACCTATGTCTGTATTTATATATTTCTCATCATCCACACATCAGTACTACATCTGTGAAGTACCCAAACCTGCTTTCTAGTTTCTCTAGCAGTGGCTGTATAGCAGGTTCCACCGTATCTATAACAGAATGCATTCTGGCCTTCCTGTCTCTCAGGTGTAAGTTGCCCAGTTTTCCTTTTGTGGACCATTCTGACCCATACCTCTACCTCTCACCATTGCTGAGGATGTCCTCTTCCACCTCCATTCATTTTTCATCACTGGAAGGGTCCGCTGGACGCCTAAAAAGCAGATTTAAGTCCTTACGCCCTGCCTGGTGCTGCTGCGGCCTAGGCCCTGCAGGCTGTGGGCAGCCAGGCCCTGCGAGCCACGGGAAGCCAGCTGGGCTTTTATTGGGCTTTTAGAGCTTTGGCGATTACATAGCTATTAATAGTAAAAATAGGTTCAAGTACTGGGGTAGGAGGGAAGAGTGAAGTAACACAAGATCTGCGCAAGGAGCCGAAACATAGAATCCTAGAATGGTTTGGGTTGGAAGTGACCTGAAAACCCCCCTCAGCCCCACACCCTGCCATGGGCAGGGATACCTTCAACTAGACCAAGTTTCTCCAAGCCTCATCCAGCCTGGCCTTGGACACTCCCAGGGATGGGGCATCTGCAGCTTCTCTGGGAACCTGTCCCAGTGCTCCCGCCCTCTCCGAGAAGAACTTCTTCATGTACATGCAACGTACCCATGTATATGATGTGTTTATCTGCACAGGCACCAGGCTGTGTGATTTAAAATACCAATAGGAATATTTTATGTACATATTTTGCATATGTTAACAAGTCCTGAAGTGCATTAGACAGAATTTTAGTCCATGTACATTTTCTTTATTTGTTTAATGAAATCCGTAATACATAGTTTCTGTGTTTAGAAATGGTCCAAGATAAGATAATTCAGGCTGATAAGTCTTAAAACCGTGTTTTTCTATTTAAAAAAAGATCCGCAACAATGAAAAACAAGAATAAGTTTCTTCAGCTTTGAGGCAGTAATAATTTACATGTCAAGAATTTATACAGGTTTTTATGAGATTATTGCAGTTTTATTCAATAAAAAATAGTTACCATGACAACAACTGTCATGCTACCTGTGAGATTATAGCAAAGAAGGACAGTGAAGAAAAGGCTTCATTTTGGAAGACATGCTTATCTGACCTGGCTGAATGCAAACAATGCTCTGCCTTGGCCACTGCTGCCCGCGCTGCTCTCGGCCAAGCTGACACCTGGGAGCCATGTGGAGCAGGTTCTGCTGACAAAACCAAAGCAGTTGGTAAATAAGGGCAGGTCTTTTTCATGCCAATATACTCTTAATGCCTGTCAGATTGGTAGTCAGCTCTTCCCAATGCAGTGGAGATTCTAGCCTGCCAGGATTGGGAAGGTAGGGGAGAGAGTGCAGGAGAGCCAAGGGCGTCAGGAAAGCAAAGGAAACCCAGAAGTCCCTGGGAAAATGAGAAAACTAGGCCCCACTGGGCTCCGTTCTGGCTGTATGTTTTCTGTTTACCAGCCATGACAATCTTTCAACAAGATGGTTGCTTCATTGAATATGGATTCATGTAAATTCTGGCACTGAATATGCGTTACCGCCCCTAGAACATGCAAGTTTGATTTTATTTTTTCCAGTGCATACATTTCACTGCCACACCACAAAACATGCTGTGCTGCTCCCCATGGCAGCGCACGCGTTTGTCTTTCTGACAAATGTGCAGAACCTGCACCCTGACTTGCACTTAAAAGCACAGCCGAGCCAACGGGAGAGCGCCAGCCAAGCACGCGTCTTGGTTTTACGATGGCTTTTAATCTGCGTTCGCCAGCTCTCTTACCTAGCCATATAAAATACTCCTGTCTTAATTGCATCCCTGATTGCTAGCCTGTTGCAAGGAGACGATGGGAAACCTGACACTGACAGGGTAAAACAATCAGCAATGCTTAATGGCCAAATCACATTAGAAATGTTCATTAATTAAAATCTGTTGAATCTCTTTGCAGTCCGTATTTAATCGCAGGGTCATTAGCATTGCAGAGCATACCCCTGGAAAAAATGCAGCGAGATTTGTATCTGAACATCTTAAAATGTGCCTCATCTATCGAAAGAAATGGTTTTGTCTTACATCAGGCAATATTAGGTACATAAAGAAAAAAGAAACAGTGATTATGTTGTTGGGCCAGATTATATAAGACTGCGATATTATTGTAATTAGGACAACAGTGACTTGGACTATAATAGTGGCTTTCTTGTAAAAATGGCACCATTTCAAATTTATAGTCTCTAGCTAAATGAGTTTGTTGTAGCATTGAGAAAGAAACTAAACACAAGCCAAATGCAGTCAAAATCGCACACCAGCACAAACCTTAGCTGTTTGTTGGAAAAACCCTGATGCTGTTTTTCAAAGAGTATTTACTTAATAAATACTCTTCCCTGCATTCTTACTGCTTTTTCAATACACATTTTTTATCTTTAAAACTTTAAGCACATTCTGCATGTAAAAAAAAATTTATATCGTGTAGTTCATGACTGCAGTGTCCGTACTGGAGTAAAATCCTACGTAAATACTATCTGCAGCTCTAGACCAGCGCATGGAGAGCTCTGCTGTGTTTGGGAGAGTGCCTAAACAACAGCCAGTGGGGGCTGTGAATTCCTTTTTTCTGCATTACTTTTCACCCTCCGTAATCTCTCCATTATGCTTTGTGTAATAAAAGGCTTCTGTCGCTTGTAGGAGGGGATGTGTTGCTGTGTCTTCGGGCCCCTCAGCATCTCAGACCAGGGCAGCACTGCTGTAGCATCTCTGCAGAGGGGCCAGCGTTTGCTCCTTCAGATGCTTCCTGTTGGCAGGGTGAACATACCAATGTGGCATGTTCCACACCTGGAGAAGATTGGATTCAAGGCATAAAGCAAAAAAACTCAAAAGGTGATAAAATTTAAACTGTGTAAAAGCTTAACTAATTTCAGTGGTGGCAGCGACTCCTTTCATTTCTGCTTTGTGATTGCTTACCGGTTTCAAACAATTTTCATCAATAAGATTGTTGGGAGGAAATGACGGAGTTTGACAGACCTTCTCAGAACTCTGCACGATGGTTGGAAACGAAGCGCTGAGCCACAGAGACTTGCAGTGGAAGAAATCGGCTTCTCGGAGCTGGGAGCGTGGTTTATTTTTCCTTCCCTTCCTCTGTTTTATTGGGCGAGATCGTTGTCACACTTCCGGTGACCTGTAAGGGAAAGAACAAGAAGGGTTTGTCATTTTTCCTCTTCTTTCGTTTCTATAAACAGTGGATGGGGATACTGACTATTATGTGTGGGTTTAATGTATGCATAAATTTCAGGTAAACTTGGAGCCTCAGTAAGTGGTTATTTTATATCACAAGAAAAGAGTTCTTGGGAGCTAAGCATCAGGATAGGAAGCAGTGGTAGACCTGGTTGCCTCTTTTTGTTGAGGTGTGTTCAACTTTAATGTCTAATGAACGCTTGGGATAATGGTGCTTCTATCAAAGAATCAGCATATCCATTTAAGTTTTGAAATCTTGAAATAAATGTCTGTAAAAGTCTTCAGGAATTCTCAGGTGAAATAAGAGAAGAATAGACGTTATATATCAGATCTTCCTAAACAAGCAATGTAATTATTTCTGCAGCTCTTTGAAATGGGAGCCAGCGAGGCAAATCAAACACCATCTCAAGGAAGTCAACAGCTTCACGTCTTTATTCGCCTTTGTGTGTGAAGTGTATAATGCCAAACAAAATAGAACAGCCTAGAGAAAACACTTGGACAGAAAGCCTCACTGCTCTGTGATGAGGCTTATCTCACTGCAGCCCTGCCCTGTCGCGTGGTGTCCTGCACAAACCCCTTCTGTCTCAGAAGGTGACAGCAGTTTGGCGCTCGCAGCTGCTCCCACCAAAACCTCAAACCTCACCTGCTGTTTCAGCCAGAGCCGGGTTGGAGAAAGCACCCACCTCTGCGCTGGTGCGTGGCAGCATGTGGGGGCCAGCGGCGAACTGCTGGGCCTGGGCATGGGGCAGGTACAGTGGGTAGGGCTTGGCCAAGGCCTTGCTCTCTGCAGGAACAACGTAGAGAGCTTGTAACCTGTGAGTTACGGGCGTCAGCCAACAGCCCTCGAATGCGTGAGGCCCTTCTCACAGCTCCATCTTCCTGTGCTTTGTACCAGCTGTGGGCAAGCCCCACGTGTCCTTTTCTTCTCTTCCCGCAGCAGCCCCACTCCAGCTCCCTAGTTCGTTTGTTCTCCGTAGCGTATGCCATGGCCCCTGGCTGTGCCCCAGCAATCCTGTTGTTCCCGTGCACCAAACCCCCCGCAATGTCAAGCACCAGAGAACTTCCACTCCATGCAGGTGTTATCCATCCCTCTAGACCCTCCAAATCCTGCCAGCCCTGTATCTTGCCCTGATGCTCAGAGTGGCCGGCTAGGAAAGCCTGAAATGTGAGCTGTTGGGGGATATGCAGATTACCTCTAAATAGACACGTGTTCCTCTAAATAATTTGCGGGTACTGTAATGCACAGGACTGCTGAACGCCGTGGCAGCAGTGTGGCGTGCAGAGAACGAAGGAAAGAGCCCAGCACAAGAACGTGCCCAGGGGAGCTCGTTCCCTGTAGTTTACTGGTCCTGTTCTGGAGGGGGGTGTAATCTGGTTTCAGCAGCACACGGAAGGGGAGAGGGAAGAGGAGGCTCTTTGTTGGCACATCCAGAAAGGGAGTACTTTGTTGGGTGCTGTAAATCTTGCCCTTTCTGAACCTAAGAAACATAATTCAGTCCTTAACCTCTCTCCTACTCTCGCTTTCTCTCCCTTTGTAGTTATTGTCTTTGTTGTTAGCCTAATTAATGTCATCATTATATTTTTAAGTCATCAAAAAACCCCTCTCTGCAGCAAGCTTAATGCAACCTACTGAATTTCATGTGACTTTGCTCCTTGCAGAAATGGAAAGTGCTGTGTAGCCTAAGGAATAAAAACGGAAATATCCTTGATTTTTCCCTCAATTTGTTTTTTGGACGGAGTGTGGGATTACAGCTGTGGCAGACAGTGGCCCCTTCCGTGGCAGAGGCTCGTGTCAGAGACAGTAGATGTTGTCCTGACTGTCTCTGTGGCCACATCAAGCCACTGCGATGGCTGCAAGCCAGGAGAAGCAGAAAGAACCCTTTTCCTCATTGCTTTCCCGTGCACTGTCTGTGGCTTGGCAAGGTTCTTTCAGATGTGATTTTGCAAATCTTAAATGCAACATACTATATTGTATTATTAACCTTGTATTTCAGATCCCTTTGATATGATTCCTTTGCAAATGCTTCAAGTCTACACAGATCTATCAGGTAGCTTTAAATGCATTCTACAAAGAAACCTTAAATAATACAGCTGCTGAGAAGCTTTTTCCTTTACCCAGGAATTCAGTCTGCTGGCATGTATCATCTCGAAGGAGAATGTTTTGTTTGTGTGCCACAAGTAATATTCTAGGTTGTTACTGATGTTTCTTCTTCTTTTATTATTGTCCTTCACCTCACAAATTTCTTACGGTTTTTAAGGAAATTATTTTTGGTTTCAAATGGTTTTATGAGTAAGCTATGCAAATTTCTAGCAAGAGTGTAAATGTTAATTGCATACATTCTTTTCCTTTAGGCACCTTTGTTACTAAAGTCACAGCTACAGATGCAGATGATCCAGTTTACGGAAACAGTGCCAAGCTGGTTTACAGCATCCTGGAGGGGCAGCCTTACTTCTCCATTGAGCCGCACACAGGTAGGCGCCGCCATGGGAGTCCCTGGGTGACGCTCGCCCACGTGCCCCTGCCTCTTGCCTGTTTCCTGTCGTGCCCTGCAGCAGGAGCGCGGGCGGATGTCTGTCCCCAGGACCTGTCTGGCTTGTACGCGCTTGTCTGATCACATGGAAAGTCCAGGGGAACCCTGCATGAATGATAATACATGTAAGGGCAGTGCTAATCCCACAGAATTGGGTACTGGAGCAAAAGTGAAGGGAGGGGAAATGCTGAGTGACTTAGAGCTGAGCAGGAGCTGAAAGACTTGGCAAGAGGAGTTTATGAGCACAAAGTGATTTTCAGTGGGAAGCTATAGTATTTCCAGTTAAAGTTTAGCTTGGGAATTTTAGTGAATATATTGTGTATTTTCGTAAGAGACGGTTTCTCTTTCTTGGTGGGATGGATCGGGAGAAAGAATGAACCTGATGCCGAGTATGGGTATGCAGTTTTGCTAACATGCGTTTTGGAGCACTTCCTTTCTCTGTGGCCTTACAGCCGTGAAAGCCATCTGAAAGGAGTGCCAATAAACCCGTTCCCTCTTGGTTCCTGTACACATGTCGTACTTGCAGCAAATTCATTTAGTTATGTCTGAGGAGGGATTTTCAAAGTGATTTAATATTATTTCTCATATTCTTTCACCTGTTACTAGAAGCTGTTTTCAATCACTGTGTCGAGCAGATGCGATGTCCCAAGGAGACCAAATACAGCTCATTTTAAAACATACAAAAACCCACCTAAAGTTACACGACCATGAAGGAGTGAAGCAGGCGTAAAAATTCTTGTCCTCATGCAGATTAACAAAATCAGGAAATAAATTTAAGCAGAAATTATTAAAAGATGCTTTTCATTGATTGGGTGCTAAATTTCCCCACCAACATTAAGCAGAATACTCTTAGACTCTTTGAGTCTGGAGGTTCTGTAGTTCTTTCTGGCGAGTTTGCATGAGAAAAGTGATTTCCCTTTCCTGGAAAGGCCCCAAGTTTCAGGGACTTTAGGTAAATAGTGTATGTTGATAAATACCAGTAGACTAGTGGATTAATCCATTAAAGTCTTTTCTTCTGGCTGAAGGACACCTGTCCTAAGTGTGAAAACAACCTCTGGAATGTGGGTCAGTATTTTATTTCATGCTGCCTGGAAACCAGAGTTTTGCAGAGAACAACTGTAGCCCAGCACAGTGCGAAACAGTAGCTTGTTTCAAAACTCAGTATGCCAGGAGGGTGTTGTTGGTCCACCCCCCCAGTCAGTGCTGGTTGATTTGTCATGAGGTATGTGGAGATACAACTCTGAACAGCCCCCTGACCATAAGGTATCAAAATGCATGATTTGCTTTTCTTTAATATTAGGGATTACTGCATGCAGTAATGACTTCAGTTAGCTGTCCTAATCAGAGAGGGGTTAGCTGTGGAGTCTTTCTCCGTTCCTACTAGGGAAAGTTAGTACTTTAGCAGGGGAGCTAAGTGTATTCTCCCTTTACACAGAAGATTTTCACTTACTTCACACAAAACCAGACTGAAAGAATTATTCAAAATGTAAGAAATTGTTTAATTTCACTCAGCTTTATTATTTGTATTGTGTTAAAACCTTATGCTTAATCCAATGAAGTAACTATTCATCACCTGCGAAATGATTTCCATTCTCATGAAAGTCAGAGAAAACTCCAAAGCTCTTTGGTGAACCTGAAAATCATTATTTTTCTCCTGTTTCACTAGCAGTAAATTCCCCCTCCTACCTTCATTTCCAGTTACAAATATCCCCTCGCGTAGTAGTTCCGCTGCCATGAAAACGACATGGGAGTTTCTGAAGGGAATTTAATCGGCACAAATTCAGCTGTGGCCATGCTGCAGTCCCTGAGTAAGTGGCTTCGTACTGTGGAGCTGCTCCTGAACGTAGCTGGTTTGAGATTCCCCATTTTTCTAGATCACTGGAGAGCATCAGCTGTGTTCTCTAAAGCGTTGCAATGGAAGGGGTTTATGCACTGGCCCCGTCCCCTGCTCCTTGCCGTCTGTAGGCACCTGTGCTGTAACTACCACCCCCCTCACAGCTGCCTGCCGGAGGGTGCCTTAAAGGCTGAGAGTGCAGTTGTTTCGGTGGTTTTGGATGGATCTGCCCATCGCCTGTAACGTGTCAAACCTGCAGGCCGTGTTCCTGTGTCGGAGACGTGTCTCCCTTCGCTTACTTTCCTGAACGTCGGGTTGTGTAGAGCCCTCCAGCGCACATTGGCTCCTCACCTGGAAACAGCAAATACACATGGGAGCGTACTCATTACACAAACTGGGCGCAGGTGGGCAGGTAGAAACTGCAGCCTTCTGTTGTACAGGGTGAAAAGATCCCTGTAAACCCGGCAGCCGTCTGGTTGGGGTTCTTCTGAAGAGAATGTGGATTTTAGGAAACGTAAGGAGCTCTGCAGCAGGTTTTCTTGGGAACACCACAGTTTTGGAGCAAGGGCATGATAATGTTCATTACATACCAGAGAGTTTTACGGGTCGTTATGTGCCTAGATGTCTCTAGATGCCAATGCTGCGCTGCTCATACAGCTACGACTTTGCAGTAGCTTGTAATATTTCACCTCTTCGAGGCAGTGGCGCATAAAGCGCGTGCGCTGATTTAGCAGCCGTGTAATTTGGACAGGCGTGCTGTTACCAGGGCCAGGCAGAGCGGAAGTGCGTCTTAACAAGAAGAAAATGTCCACAGCAAATAGTAAATATGAGATGTTTGATTGTTTCTTTCTATTTATCCAACCTTAGCCGGGTGAACCATCACAACTAACACTTGTTTCCTCTCGGTAGCTGGCCAGGAAAACGCATTATCTTACACATTTGTGTGTAGCACTCGGGAACCCCCGTGGAAGGTTTCACATGGGTAGGCGTTTGGGTACTACTGTGAGGGTGTGCGCATTGAGGCAGAACGGGCAGACGTAGTAGTGTCTTAGCAAAGCAAAGCTAAAAGCCATCCTGCAGGTGTGGTAGATATTTTAGCGTTTGGGGGTTTCGGGGGGAGGGAGGAGGCGAGGGGAATGTGTGTCTAACACATGTTCTCTGTGTTACATTCCATCAGCACCCCTGCTAGCTTGAAAGCCTTCCCAGTTGGATTGAACCAGAATTGTTGCTCAACACAGATACTGTGTCTGGAGTTGTGTCTTTCCCAAAACGCCACGCTGCTTTAAGAAATGGGCTGAAGTGATCCCCTTAAGAATGTAACTATTTTCTGCCCTTCTTGGGGGTGTATCAGATGTTACCAAAAGTACAGCTACTTACAGCTGATCTGCTTACTATTTTTCTAGATGACTGTCCTTTTATTAGCTTTTATGATGAGAAATTAAGACTAGATTTACCCCTGTGCAGCTACCAGCACCAGGGCAGGCATGGATAGGCTGTGTTGCTTTTCACTTTGTTGTTTCTGGCTCAGACTAAAGATTGTCTGACCTTGCCGCTTTGTTTTGGTGGTATGGTGAGAGCTGGCCGCCAGGAATAATCCTAGTCATGCCTCCTGATTCCTCTCCCTTGTGTAGTTCTCCGAACCAGAGAAGGTAGCAGGGGCACAGAGTATGGCTTCATGCCTGTGGTGCAAAGGATTGCTGCACCCAAACCTGAGGAATGCAGTTGCTTCTCTTGTGCGTTTTTGTTCCTGCAAACTTGTCGTTAACTCGGTGTAGTCCTTCCCTGAATCGCACTCTTGGGTGAAACACTGACATTACTTTCAACCTCATTGCTGAAATGACTCTGTAATGCTGGGTGCACAGAAATAAGTACTGGTAAGTGACCCATAAACGAATAATTTTCCATTACCTGAGATGAAAAATGCATATACTTCTGCAGGTCTGTTTGCCAGTTCTTCTCTATGAGTTATAGACACATGAAAGAAGGTAATTCAGAAGTTATTTTTCATTTGCTGCTCTGAGTGTGGCTTAGGGTAAATGCTTTTTTGATGGCTTGTTCTGAATATTTTTCGCTTTTCTTAGGTGAATTTTAATAGGACCACTGGTTTATTGAATAAAGAGTAAACATAAACAATACATTACAAAGATAAAGATTTTCTACGAGAGGCTGAACTTACAGTGTGATGACATAAGATTAGTAACGAATCTCACGGTGGACTAAAATATATTCCATCCATCATTATTGTTACATCTGAGTAACTGATGTTGGATTTCCTGACTGGTGTGTGTTATTTCTACAGGTACAAAAGTTGTATGTGTTCTCTCGTAATCCAGATAATGACAATCAAAATGCTGGGAAGGAGGTTCCTTAAGACTGCTAAAAGTAGCTAAAGTACACTCCTCACTTTTAAGCTTTCCCAAGGATATAAAACCATGACTGTCAGCTTTAAAATGAGATTATCTTAATGGCACATAATCAGAGGTGACACTGTGTTCTGCAGTATAGGAATGAAAATACATCCTCCGCTGAGTCTGACTTATTTACATTTCACATGAACTTAAATAATGTCACTCCTAGACATACCTGAAACAGTTACATGAACAGGGCAGATGACGCCAAACACCCTACTGCACTGGAAAATGCATTGTACTGTTCAAGCATAAGGTCTTACTGTATATGAAAAGAAATAGACTTTAAGCACTGCCGTCTTGGATGTAGTCATTTGGTATAAAGCCAAAGTTCGAGCTAGGGAAGCTGAGATGAATAGAAGAGTCAGGAGACCTCGAAAAGCAAAGACACTCCTCACAGAATGTGGATATTTCTTTGGAGAATGAATAATTGATTTGGTTTCTATACTTAGCTGCAACTTCCGGGTGATAGTGCACATGCTTTAATCAACAGAGCTTTTAATGATTCGGTATATGGCCCTCTCTGGACCACGGTGTTGAACCCTGTGGTTCTGGAATCAGAACATAAATGAGCGGGGCCTGGGAGGAGGGAGAATGGCATTCAGCACGACTCAGGTTGGAATCTCTCACTTCTGCTTGCAGTCTAACTTGAGATCTAACTCCCGCTCAGCAGAGCCTTTCTAAGTACTTCAGCTTCTAAAGAGTTTAGATGAAACCCTCATGGGATTTCGGTAGAGAAGAGCTTGTTGAGCGTTCCTCAGAGCCTGGACTGAGCTGCTGCTTTCCAGCCCCGTTTATTACCTAGTGCTGCTGGGACACCCCTGCCACTTACGGTGGAGTCGAACTCATCTCTGAGCTCAAACCATTGTAGGGGGGCATGGGCAGATGTTGTTCTGCCTTAGCAAGTGAAGATTCCAACTCCTTTCCCAGTGGGGAGGGCAGGGCCATGCTGCCCAGAGTGCAGCATTCCCAGGGCACAGCATCGGCTCCAACACGTGCAAGGATTTCTGCAGTTTATACTGGTCACATCTGTTGCAGCACCGTCTGCTGTCGTGACAGCACTTGATGCACTGAGGCGATAGGCTGAAAACAGAGCATTTTCAAACCAGTGCAAGCCTTTTTGTGTCAGCGTGCACCGTGTGTCCCTTGCAACCTCAGCAGCTGCAGTAAAGTGTTTGTACAGGGATTTGCTGCAATTCCAAGTTGTCCTGGTGACGCAGGAGAGAGCTGTACTGACGAGCTGCTCGTGCAGCAGACATGAGGGGCAGCCCTACAGCTCTTGCTGTTTACCTAGAAGTATGAAGTGCAGCTGTTAACGGGTAAGGGGTGTGGGATTGGGTCCTTCAGTAGCAGCAAGACTTGACTTTTCTGGTTAATAAAGGAAGTATGCATTCACTGCAGAGGTGTTTTTAAACAGTTGTAGAATCCCAGGATGGTTTGGGTGGGAAGGGAACTCAAAGCCCACCCAGTCCCACCCCCTGCCATGGGCAGGGACACCTTCCACTAGAACAGGTTGCTCCAAGCCCCGTCCAGCCTGGCCTCGAAGACACCTTTTGGTGGTCTGCAGTTGGTAGGGAGTGTGGCCTTGAGACCAACACAGATTGGGTTTTGAAAAAAGAGTGATTTCTCCTACGAGGGCTTATCTAATAATAGCAGTAGCAATGAAACCCTGATACCGCACATTTCTTGCATTCCAGAGCAATACCCCGATCTTAGAAAGCTGGTGAGATAGTTAGGGCTTAACCATTTTCCCCATGCTGAGCAGGAAAATGGGGGCTACATATCTGAATAATGTCATGCTGCAAGAGCCTGAATTAGTGAGAGCAATTTGAACTGCACAGCTAGATTTGGGCAGCATCTGAAAAAGAATCCAAGGCTACTTTCTGCAAAGTGTCTACTGTAATTACAGGTATTAGAGGATCATTAAAAATAAAATCCTGAGGAAGCAGGGTCGTGAATGCAGTGCAGAATGTTTATTTACTGCATTTATTTGCAGTTGGTGAGGGGGATCTTTTCACTGTTCCCAGGGATAAGGGAATGGCTGGTAGGCAGAGATGAAAGCTTTCTGCCCATGCTGTGCAGCCCAGGTACAGGTTTGTCTGCATTAAGGAGGCAGTACTAGGGTAGGTGTTACCTGGACACAGCCTGTGTGACACCCAGAACATGCAATGGGAGGCAGTTGGTGTTCATTTACACACGGTGGCAAACTTGCAAGGTCTCCTTCGAATGAAAGCAGGATCAGAAAACACAAAAATGGGAGTAATATGGGCTGGAAAAGAAAACAGAGTAGATCGTAGGTTACACAAGAAACAAAAGAATTAATGAAAAGATCCTGGACCCTCGTCTCACAGGTCAGCAGAAAGGCAGGCAGTGCCATCCTCCCCCCAGAGTTTCGAACTGTGAATGTGGTGATAAAATGCATACCCTGTTAGCGTCTCTTAAAAATGCAGAAATAGCACAGCGTCACTCCGCATCGAATGGTACCACGTAGTACTTGGTGCCTCACCTAGCCAGTACTGCCACTGTGATTCCATTGAGGATTTGAGCTGCATCTGCATCTGGATGCAGTACAGACAGCTCCTGGAACTGATATTTTTTCTAGAGAGTCAGCCAACTTTGCTCAAGACGGCAGATATTCTTGTTGTCTTGCTAAAATGAAAGCCCATAGGCTGTAGAACTAAATAAGAAATGAGAATACTTGATGATATTTTTGATCAAAATGATTATGATTTTTAGGAAGGGTAAACTGAATTGAAAACAGTGGGTCAGTATGCCTGAACCACATCAGCCAAGTACTAGCGCTTGTTTTAATTTTCAAGACAGTTAGTTGTGATCTATTCGTTTTGGGGGGATTATGGTACATGTTTGCCACAGATCTCCAAGTGAACCTTTTTTTATGGACTGCTAAAACATCAGTGAAGTCAGTGCCCTTCATGGGAATACAAGGAATGCATCTCTCGGCTCTCTGAAGAAATTGCAGGATTGATTTTTCAGGAGTTTGGGTCCTAGATGACTGTTACATTTAATAAGAGCCTCCACCAAGATTATAGCTTGACAGGAAGATCATAGCAATTACTTAGCTCTTCCACAGTGAACAAGGGAAAGTTCCAAAGTCCGCAGGTTGAAATAGCAGGAACCCCTCATCAGGATGTGGGGGATGAATACCATCCTTAAGAAAGGCTTTTCAGGGCCAGGTTCCAATTTTGCATAGTGCTTGCTTGGTTTTGTTCCATATCCTCAGTTATGATTATGTGTGGTTTCATCATAGTACCACAAAGAGATACGTTAAAAAATGGAAAGTGAGAAGTGAAAACCAGATCCCTCTTTCCGTTGCTCCTTTTGCTTCTCCCTCTTCATCAGCCACAGCCTCTGACTCGCTGCTTCCCCCCTCCCGACCATTTCCAGTGTGAGACAGTGGATATTCTTCCAGACGGGACTTTGCGAGTGGCCCCTGGGCTTGCGTTTTAACCGATGCGGGTCCTGAGGCAGAGCGTGCAAATTGTCAGTGTGTGTGTAAGGACCACGGAAAAGCAAATCCCACTCGGCAGCTGTTTTATTTGCTGTTGAGCAGCGGGAGACCAAGAGCTGTTTAGGAACAGCAACTCAGCCCAAACAAAAGTACTTCCAGTGTCGAGGGTGTTTCCATTCGCTGAAGAAACAGATTACGTCTTTATTTCTTCACCTTCCAACCTGCTTCCTGGGCTTTCCAGCTTCAGTCGGAGGAGCTGTTCCCAGACTTGTGCAGGTACCTGTTCGGTGCTGCTGCCACATCTCCACTGACCGTTCTTGCGGGTTTGAGGGCGGTGAAACATTTTGGAGTAGGTAGGGATAAAGCCTTCTCTTTAAAAATACTGAGGGAGGGGACGACAGGTGAGAATGCAGTGAGCGCCCCTGCCCCAGAACAGCACCAGGTTTCGCTTTCTCGTTCTGCACAGATGTTTGAGAGGCCTGAAAGACCTGCAGCGGGGGCAATACTGCGGATTATCATAGAATCATAGAATGGTTTGGGTGGGAAGGGACCTTAAAGATCATCCAGTTCCAACCCCCCTGCCATGGGCAGGGACACCTTCCACCAGACCAGGTTGCTCAAAGCCACATCCAGCCTGGCCTTGAAGACATCCAGGGATGGGGCATCCACAACATCTCTGGGCAAACTGTTCCAGTGCCTCACCACCCTCTCCGGGAAGAATTTCTTCCTGATATCTAATCTAAACCTCCCTGTTTTCAGTTTGTACCCGTTACCCCTTGTCCTGTCACTACAGGATTCTACGGGCAGCTGTCGTCTGGCGCCTACCCTCGCAGTCCCCCAGCGCTTAACTGGAATCTCCCTTGCTGCGACGTAAACCCATTTCGTGGTTTATATTTTAGGCCCATCGTTTCTTCTCTTATGCCCAGTGGAAAAGGAGAGTAGCTCCCAGTAGTTTTTAGATATTTGGCTGTAAAGTCTTTCCTCAGACTCCCCTAACTGTATGAACGGACTTTTTTTCCAAACGGGACACAGCGTTCCGGCTGCAGCCTTGGCAAGATGAGTGAGCTGGAAGGATTATTCCACAGTTCTTCCCTGTAAGGTACCAGCTGATAGAGCAGGAATTGTTTGAGGATTTCATCAGCAAAACGCTGTTGACTTGTATTTGGCTCATTTTGAGTCCACATTCTTTCCTGTTTTGGGAGTCATCTGCTCTGTTGTAATTGTGAAGTTAACTGTTTCACCCACACAGAATACTTATTACTTGCCAAACTTAGTTGCATCCTGCTTTTTTATACTATCCCATTTGTCAAAATTGTTTTGAACTCTAATCCTGTTCTTCCAGTACTTGCAGTGGCTCCCAACTTGGTGCTGTCTGAAAGGCTTGGGGAGTCCTTCCAGGCTTGCATCATTCAGGATCCGCTGAGTGACGCTAGAAGAGAACAAGCCCTGTGAACCACTTCATCCATCTCTCCACTTTGACAGTAAACAGTGATAACTGTTCTGAACACAGTTCCAACCAGGATCTGCCTGCCTTACGTTAGTTCAGGGTCATTCTCATCCCTCACTTTCGAACTCCTGTTGGGCACGTGCCATTTTCATCCGTCAGGGCATGCGGAGAGTGCTTACTGTTTTGGTCTGGGTTTGTTTCTGGGCTGTAGCGGAGTAGAGCAGGTTGAATGCTCAGTGAGTTGATGCTGTGTGCTGCATGTGCTCAGGGTCTGGGCAGCCAGAATCGCTTTCTAAAAAAGAGATGGAAAGTTTCGGCACCCCCTGTGAGCCCAGCCTGGGAGCTGGTGAGTACAGCAACGGCACAAACTCAGCCTCGAAACCCTCTGTGCATAACTCTGTCTCGGTGACGTTACGTAGGTGAGGGAGGAGCTTTTTCTGTTTATTAATTTGCCTCGTAAGAGACACCGACACTTCTCTCTTGCTGACCTGTCTTCTATAGATTCTGTGTATGGAAATACTGGTGGTAACAATCACCCTTTGCAATTTGGATATATTTGATGTTTAAAACCTTCAGCTTCTCTTACACTAATTCAAACAGTAAACTTTTTAGCTTTTTATTGTGTTTGAAATTGAAACTTGGCTCTTAGCTTCTGGTAAATGGTTTAGGAACTGAGACAGCAGAGAAAAATATGTATAAAACTATTGAAATAACAGGTTGTGTCTTTATACAGAAAGATCCCCAAATTTTTATGTCTTAAGTCAGAAAGTATAATCCTGATTTAGTCACTTTTTAAGGTATTTAATCTTCCTGATACCTTTCAAACCATAGACAAGGGCTAGACTATTCCATACATCAAGAGGCAAATTAAAATACATGTCTGGGAAAAATCATCACTTTATTGAAACAATTACCTCGTCTCAGAGGAAACTACAGAATACAAAATGTGGCATCTTAGACAAGTCATCCGTAGGCCAGACTTAGCTATGTCAGTTAATCTAAAAAAACCCCAAAACTGTCTAAATAATAAAAATAATGAAGAAATAAATATGGTATGCTTCTTACAAGGCCCACTGAAATAAGGATTCACCGATTTATTGAATCAGCTCTATTAGTGAAAAAAATTAATGTGGACTGAATTCTAATACCCTAAGTTTGCATTTGCATCCTTTCTGTGAGTCAGCCTGTTTATAACAATAGAATTATTCACAGAATGCATCATTATTATTCCTAAAGAGTAAACCAGTCAGTCCAGACCAGTCACAACTGTGAAATGCTTGTACAAACAAATGGCATATCCCCCCTTAACCAGGCTGCCCTGGAGGAAATGGCCCTACTCCCTTACTGGACGTTGCACCTGGCATATCTGATAAGTGAGTATTATTGGTGCCTGCTGGGTTTCACTGTTCCCCTGTTCTCATTCACAGAATTTAACAGCAGCATATTCTCCAGTGTTTGGCAGACTAAATGGTGTCCCCTCCTGTAGAATAGTACAGAATAGTTAGATTACATGAACACTGTGCTTCAGGGCTGCTTCCTGGGGTTTGCAAGCGCTGGATCACGTATTTGCCAGGGCTCTCCAGGGAGTTCAGCTGTGGCACTTCAGCGCTGCTGGCTGCGGCCGAGGTGAGCTCTGGCGCTGACACGAGCTGCTGTGTGCCCCTCCTGTCCTGGAGCTGCTGTGGGCTGGGGCTCGAGGCTAGCCCCCACCTGTGCTACATCTGCACCCCATCTCCTGTTTCCTCGTTTCCGATCCAGATCCAGACCCTCTGGATACTAAAATGCATCTCTGTTAATGATAAAATACATCTCGATTAATGATGAAGCCTGGGAACTTTCCCTTACTCACCCCAAATACATTCGTAGGTCATCTCAGCGTTTCAGCCAGTGTCATTTCTAGGCAGCGTGTTTAGTCGAAACTGCGCCCTGTGTGAGAAGAAGAGGAAAGGAAGTTCGAAGTCTCCAGTGATTTGAAGACCCAGTGAGGCAATCAAACCAGATTGGCAGGAAGTAGTGACTGACATCTACAAAACTCCTGACAGTACGTAGCAAGGGGCAGGTAGAAAACAGCGCAGCGCGAGGGCTGATGGAACGTGCGACAGGGCCGGCAGCAGGTACGTGTGACCAGGGCGTGAACTTGGCTGCTGGATTCAGCGCGCCGCCTTAACAAACACACAGTGCAACCCGGAACTCTTACCATTCTCTTTTCCCGAGCTCCAAAGAGTTGGGGAGTTCCTGTCGGCGTCTGCCCATAGCGCGTGTCCCTCAGCTCTACTCGGGCAGGCCCATGGAAAGACGCCCTTCGTGCCTTAGAACCCTCCAGCACCAGGGCTTGCAGGAACCCTGCCACGGGGGGGTTCGGTTCCCCCTGGCACTTACACTTCGCTTAACCACAGAGACAGTTCAGTCGCTTGAGCTTTGTGCTCTCTTCTCACAGGTATTTTCAAACACAGAATTCAAAAACAGGATCAGAAGGGAAAAAAAGCCATGTTGCAATCTAATGCTTAAAGCTGGTTTCCCTGTGTGTAGTGGGACTGTAGTTATTGTCGTTCCGATGGTGGACGTTACTGGGCTGTGATGGACACCTTTTCAGTTTACCATCAGACATTCAGTGTTGTGCCTCCCGTGCCGAACGGTGTGCAGGTAGTAGCACGTTGAAAACAAGATGTTTGGTTTTATTTCTTCTGTTGGAAGCCCACAAAATGTTGAGGAGTTTCCAATGGAACTGGCCCCATATTTAGTTGGACTGTCCCTTGCAGGCATCTTCCTGTTGGCCCACTGACATGTTAGATTTTGATACGCTACGGGTCATTTTCATTCTCTGTCTTCCAAAATTTGTACTAAAGCAGGTGGTAGTAGCTTACTGGGACTGTTGTCCCAGTGGCCCTCCCGGAGCAGGGACAGTGGCGTGGCTTGGGGAGTCTGCAGCGCTGGTGACTGCTGGGAGACGCTGGCACTCTCCAGTAGAAGTTTAGGCACTCGATTTAGGACTTAAGGGAGCAACTGTCACCTCTGTTACACACCAGAGCAGATTGAGTAATGGGTTTGGGTTTAGAATGTTTGAAACCCTCTGACAGGCACAGTTAGCAGCGTTTACAGATTGTGTACTCTGTGGTTGTCTTCTGTGGGGAAACGCCAGATTTCTGTGGGAGGTCAGACAGAAACTAGAAGGTTTATCAGGAAAAAATTAATTTGTATCACAGGTATGATTAATTCTTGGGTTTGGACCACTGTTTTCATTCAACCAAGGTAGGTGACCTCTAATACGCTCTTCTGAAAATCTCAAGGTCGTCTTTATCTTGGGTACTAAGGCAACTTACCTGAACCTTGAGCATGTCAGTTTTGATACCAATATTTACATATATCCATCAAAATAGCTGCAAAACGGAATTTGGGTCTGTACCTGACTTTTTTCCCCCATTATTGTAGCTATAATTAAAACAGCTCTTCCCAACATGGACAGAGAAGCCAAAGAAGAATACTTTGTGGTCATCCAAGCGAAGGACATGGGAGGACATATGGGTGGACTCTCTGGAACTACCACAGTGACAATTACACTCTCTGATGTTAATGACAATCCTCCTAAGTTTGCACAGAGTAAGTGCCGTTACATGTTGTGTTCTTGTATGTACGAGGTTTTTCATTGTCGTGTTGCTGGGTTTGTAATGCGGTTTGAAAATATGTGGCTGCTACTAGAGAAAGATTAATAGTCCCCTGCCCGATTAAGACCTTAGGAAAGAGGGAATTAGGCCCACAAGAGTGTACATTGTGCTCTGTCTTCCTTGTTACCCCTCTCGCATCCTCACAAAAGGGCTTGGGGACTACTTCTCCACATATTACTTGCTTTCAGGGCAGGTGTTGCCAAGGGCCAGTTTTGGTTGCTCTTTGTGTGTTTCCATCTCATGTAGACAAGTGCCACCACCAGTAAAAGACATATATAAACTGGTAAAAGAAATAAAGGTTGGACTAATTAGGTAATGGTGAAGAAAGCAAAGAAACTAAGTCTGAGTCTAGATAATTGTTGATCTTTAGTTCGAAATCCATCTTTACTACTGTGGTTCCAATGGGTGTCTTGCTGGGCAAGGTTAACGCGATCTGGAATCCTGCTGAGCTGCTTCTCCACAAGCTTTGTGGTGTGTTTCAAAGATGAAGACAAAAAGTAAAAAGAGGAGGGAAGAACATAACGACTGGATTGATTTAATTTGGAACAGGTGCCATCTAATGCACCATTAGCAACTTACCTTTTACCCACCACCTTGTGGAAAACTGAAGTTGTATGGTATTGAGAGTCTTCTTGGGGGCTGGAGAATGTCGACTTAATAGATTTGTATCATTTTTACTTGCTTAGATGCATGTTTTTCTAACAAGGAACTTACACACCCCATGTAAAATTAATTCTTTTCCACATAGGTATGACTTGAGGTCACCTTTTTCCTGTTCTGAAGACAGTGTGAAATGGGTTTGTCCTAGTACTCAGCGTGTGATAAACAGTCTTCTGTAGTCTAGAAAATGCACATACAGATAGAAAAAAGATGAATAATGAATAAGCAGAGGTAAAAGCTGATTAGCAAAATAGATAGTTATTACCTCATCCTAGTGGTTTTTAACAGATAAGCGCTCTGTGCCCAATACAAGGTTTTCTCTCATTACAACAGAAGACAGGCATACATTTTTAACTCCATGCCATGTTGCATGGCTTGTGCTTGGGTCGTAGCGTTTTCCAACATGCGGTGACAATTTCCCTGATAATGTAAACATCGGTAGGTGAGACCCCTGGCTGAGCCGGATCACCGGGATGCAGAGGGACATTTCCTTTACACCTGCAGTGACCTGTAGCTCTACCTGTGGCTGCAGCCCTCCTTTTGCCAGCTTACCTGGCTTTTGTGCCTGGGTCAGCACTTTGTCTCGAAGCCTTTGCTGCCAGCATGCGAAAGGCCGGTCAGGACACCAGCGACGTGACCGGTACTAAGGGGTACCTCTGCTGGAGCCAGAGCAGGAGGCACGGGAAGGGACATGGGACAGGTGGGACAGTACTTCCCCTGTGCAGTTCCTCCTGCCTGGTCTCTTGTGCTCGACACAGTGACACGTGGACTGGGCAGCGGGAGGAAGACTGCATCTCACGTCCCTGAAGGACGTTTTCTGTATGGAAAACCTAGATTCCTTCAGCACTGTGAGTTGTTGTCCTCGGAGCTGCCCTAGCTGGCGTGTTCCTGTGCAGAATTCAGGCTGCCACTGAGGACCAGCCACCCTGCTACAGCGCTGACCATATGCAACTTCATTGGAAAGGTCTGTATTCCTTGCATTTAACAAGGATGAGCCGCGGTCAGTGTTGTACCTGGATGCTTTTACAGATTCTGCCTTCTAAAAGCAGCTGTTGGCAGCACGCTGCCTGGCGTTACAAACAGTCGTCGCTCCGGCCTTACACAGGAGCCGTCAGGTCTTTGACATGCCTTTGTACCCTTGAAGCACAGTTTGCATTTGCCTGGAAAGGAAAATAAGAAAGGATCAAACTCACAAAGCAGAATGAAACAGGAATTCATGAGATGTAATACATGCTGCTTTCACAGTAAATTGTAATGGAGTTGGAAAGCAGTGCGTTTTATCGGTTTATTGTTTCCAGGCAGAACAGAAATGTATATTTATGGTTTGTTTTCAAAGTGTGTTAGCCTCCTGGGTTTTAGAAATGAAAAAGATGAATTTTCACTACTTCTGTGATCTCTTTGAAATAATGTTAGAAGCTTTTTATAAGTCACAGAAGCTTTTAACCTGGCAGTTTACCATAGGATTGTACTGGAAAGCACTGGACTGCTGTGGAAACCAAGGGGTTTAAAAGATGCATAATGTGGATTTTTGGTCAGCTCCCACTATGGCGTCTTGACAGGACAATTCATAATTCTTGAGAGCAATTTGAGTAAAAATTTTTTACAGTGTTTTGTAAACTATCTTAGTAAATCTGAGAGAAAAATACCAGCTTAAAAATGCAGTCAGCTGCGTCTGGAGATTCAAGCTATAAGCTGTGGACAGCAATATAAATTATGATCACATAATTTAGTCTCCTGAGGCACTTGATTGCTTTGGCTGCTCATTGTTTGTGACCCATTATGAATATTCTTGAGGAATCTTGATGATCTCCAAATCATCTCTAATAATTCAGCTTAGAAACATCAAAAGAAAAAAAAATCGCTTTGGGTCAGACTGGATGTAGAGCTAACACATGTATTTGTGAATTCCTCACAGTCTCCTTCCTCCTTTCAGCTGTTTCTGCTGCAGTCCAAGCAACAACTCCAGAACATTTTGTGGTTAGAAAACTGCTTGCTGCATGTAACCCTAAAAATGGCACATTGTCTTAGGCCCACTGTAAGGACAGAAAAGAACAAGTCCAGAACCCCTTGTCAGAAACTGGTTTAGTGGTCTCACCTGCTAAGCCCGAATTCCTTTTGGCTGTTTTAATTACTGAGTAGCACTGCAGTTGATTAGATCACATATTAACTGTAGCTTCAATAACAGTAATTATCAAGAGGTAAAAAACCATACACCTCACAAAGAATGTTGGATGTAAAGCATGCATCTCAGGTTTTTCAGACTACTGTTAGGAACTGGGAGATATAATAATAGTAAAATGGAAATTTTAATTTTTGGTTTTTTTCTTAATAAAATCCTTACCTAAAATAATATATTACAGGTTCTAAATAGATTTTTGACATTTCTTAGTTCAGAAAGTTTGAAGCAAGTACTACAAAAGCAAAAATGCTGACAATTTGAACAGCACTTTGTAGTGGAGTTTAGTCTGAGCCTACAGCCAAATCGCAAATACACCGGTGATGGCTATGGAAAGTTACTGTTTCCTTTGAAACCAATTATGGAAGGTTTCTTGAATGTTTCTTAAATAGTTTCTTACCCCAACAGGGAGACAGAAGGGGTTAACAACCAAAACCAAATCAAAGGGACCAAAATAGTAGTAATGATCTGAAATTGTATAAGGCATCTGTGAAGTATTAGACCAGTTTTCTACACAGCAAAAGCCAAAGTTTCATAGTTGAATTCTCTAAAAAATGTAACTCCTTGTCTGTAGCTAAACCGGTAAGTTCAGCAGTGTCTGCAGTAGAGAATTGCATACTTTGGGTGTTGCAAGTAGCTTACTATTTATGTTTGCCACCACTAAGCATCCCTGCAAGGCAGCAGCAGAATCTATTGTAAAGAAAGGAACAGTCCCGCTCAGCAGACCGCAGTTCCCGTACAAGGGACACGTTTTGCTGCTTTCAGTAAATAACTTGCGTAAGTGGAGTTTGTATCAGTTGCACATCTCGTGAGTTTGCGTGCGGGAAGTATAAACAAATGAAGAACACACAGAGGTATTGGAATTAGGTGTAATGTTTAGTCTTTTCCTCTTATTTGTAAGGTCTGTATCACTTCTCAGTAATGGAAGATGTTGCTCTTGGTGAACCAATAGGAAGGGTGAAAGCAAATGACCTGGATATTGGAGAAAATGCTAAATCATCCTATGATATTATTGAAGGAGATGGAATGGATATATTTGAAATTACTACAGATGCCCAAACTCAGGACGGCATTATTAGAGTCAGAAAGGTAAATGATATCTCTGTTAAAAAGAATGTTTATTGTACATACAAGTACCCAGCCAGACTGTGCTCTGTGAGAAGGTGCTGGATTTCCAAGGATTCTTTTATCTATGAATGAGGCATCAAGCCAGTGAAGTGATAAACAAGGGATGTGTTAGCTGTGTCCCTCAAAATTGCCATTTAGGTGACAACTGGGGAGACATCCATGGAAGTTTTTTCTCTGCTGGGAATGTGTCTTAATTAATTAATTGATCTTACCTGGGCTTCCAGGTGGTAAAATCATATTATTGAAATTGCCTGACGTGTGAGAGGCTTAGTCTTCCACCTTTTCCCATGTTGAACTCTCTTGCTCCATGAATAGTGATTTCGGGGAACCTGGTCAAGGACATCAGTGCTATTTCACATGAGAAGTGCCAAACTGGGGCCCTAAAGAAGGCGACGACTGTCGCCTTTTCTGTGCTTGTACAGTGCTGATGTGTGCAAGATGAGATAATGGCACGTACACAACAGAAGAACCACCCAGTTGTATACAGAAATATGGGGAGAGACAGATTATCTAGAACAAAACTTGGCTACTGCAGTCAATGAAGCATTAATTGCAGACTTAATTTTCATTCATTTCTGGGGAATGAGAAGAGAGTTGATTCTCATGCTGTGTTCTGAAAAAGGATATGAATGTAACTTGTAACACTGGTATGAAGGGTTTTCAGTATGTAGTACAGAGTACTCTAAATTCATCTTTGGGATTAAAAAGAAAAAATTTAAAACCCCCCAAAAACCAAAGCATGACATTCCAGTAAAGAAAGAATTATCCAGCGAGTACAGGTAATGAATATTCAGCTTGTACCTGTAATTAAGGAGGTGCAGCAGAGTAGCTGTCTGAAGACTCTGTTTTCTGTTTCTCAGTGAGTAGGTCAGCACTGTAATCTGTAACAAAATTATGTATATTTATCTAAATTTAGATCTGTTTTCCTAAAGACAAAATTAGGATATACATCCCTGAGCTTCCTTACTGTTATTTATTGTGTGCTGCGGCCTCTTTCCTAAACGAAGGCAATTAGCCTTTTGCCCCAGTTCCCTTGGCTTTATTTCTTAACTGAGTCTCTAACATAATGTTCTTTCATATATTCATTTTGACAGCAATAATCACTTTGGTTCTACTACAGTAGATGATGTATGGAGGGTACGTTTCACCAGTAGATTTTCTCCAGCATAAATTCATGAATGTGAGACAATGCAAAGTAAATTTTCGATATGATATTCTGATTAAATGTATTGGGGTGCTGTCATTTCTGTAAGGCATATGAAAAGCAATTGAAAAAAATTATATAGGAGCTATGATTGGCAAGTTGTGAATATGCTGATTTATAACTCACCATTCATAATTACACAGCCTTACTAATTTAAGAGCTGCTAAAGAAGCAAGGTTTTCTCATGTTTACTAAATTTTGTGAGAAAGAGCAAATCCCATTAGAGCTTGATTCATACCTGAAAAAAATCAACAAAATTTGAAAGTATACATGTGGAAGGCTTTGCCAGACTTCCTGAAGGTTCCTATTTGTGCTCCTGCTGGTATTTGCATTGCAGATTCAGAGTTTCTATGTCCTTTTCTTTTTATCTCTGGGACATTGTAATGCAAATCTTAATATATTTCCAATGGTTGGCAATTTGCATCTTTGAAATTTGAACCATTGTGAGACACAAGAGAGTTATATAGTGAATATCCTGATGTGCTTCAAGACACAAACTTGAATCTCTTATAATGAAAAATTCTAATATTCAAAAGTGTCACAGATTTGGTTTTTATTTGGTATTTCATTCCTTTAAATCCCCTGTGTTTTCATCTTTCATGTTTTAATATGGAACTGTAAAATAGTAAAAACAGTGCTGGCATGGCGGATATATTGATAGAATAATCAGTTTTGTGTTTCTCTCTCTGAAAAAAAAGTAAGATAGAGAAATAGGAATTGCTACAGTTTTAAGAAATTCCTGAGAGATGTCTACCTCATTTGCCCCAATAAACAGAAATGCAGAGGTACCTGAGAGGCAGTAATATTGAAGTACTTTCCTATATGATTAGCTCCACATTTTCCCACCTAATGCCTCCCATGTCCAACAAATAATAATTGCTGGTTCTTTGCATTTCTCACATTGTTCTGGAAGTAATAAAATATTTATTCTTTGTGGAGCTAGTATAATTTTTTTTCTTATCTCCAGCTAACAAAGCACTGATTAAGTGCACGATTAGTATGCAAGGCATGTCATCACCCACAAGTCTGTAGTATTTATCTGCTATGTAATTGTAATGGTATAATTCATGAGAGAGAAGGTTCTTGTACATTTCTTGTGAAAATCAAGAAAACAAGGAGTCTTGTTTTCTCTGAGGCTGGTTAATAAACAGATATCAATAAATGCCTAGAAAATGTGCAGGTTGGATTTCTGGGAGTGGGGAGCGATTGCATTAAAACTCACTGAATGTGCTTAAATGAACCTAACTTTCATCCATCAGCATTATATCCATTTGTTCTTTCTCCACGGCCATTAGTAAAAGACATTTATCTTTGTCATTCTGAACAGCCACTGGACTTTGAGACCAAAAAATCCTATACTTTGAAGGTAGAAGCGGCCAACGTTCATATTGATCCCCGCTTCCTCAGTGGAGGACCATTCAAGGATACAGCAACAGTAAAAATTGTAGTGGAGGATGCTGATGAGCCTCCAGTCTTTTCGTCACCTACTTACCTGCTGGAAGTGCACGAGAACGCTGCCCTGAGCTCTGTGATCGGCCAGGTGACTGCCCACGACCCTGACGTGTCTTCCAGCCCGATAAGGTAGGGCTGCCTTACAGTCCTCTCTCAGGAAGCTACTGGCGGAGTGCTGGGTATGGCTTCCCACACACGGCGTGCCGTGCCGTTTCATTTCTGCACCAGTGCTTGTATAGGATTTGGTTGATGATGGTAGATTTATCAGTTCAGATCATTTTCAAAATCACAAAAAATGCTCCTTGCCACGTGAGTTGTCTTACGAAGCAGTAGGAATGGGATGAAAACAAGAAATAGGGTGTCTGAGGTCGGATGGGTTTGAACCCTCAGTGAGCATCTCTGCAGTTATTGAGGTAATCCGCCGGTGTCTGCACTGGCACTGCCGAGATGTTCCACGTGTCTGTAGGGTTGTCAGAACCTATTTTGTATTCCTTTGGCTAGACCCGTTGCTGGTTTAAAGACAGAAAGTCAGGGATGGCTATGCCCATATGTCTTCTGCATCTTCAGGTTATGTGGTTTTCCTTTCTGACCTCAGAACAAAATCTGAGATTCCAGTTTCCTGGGGTCAGTGTTCTCTGTCTCTCGTTGATGAGCACACATCCTTCCCTCCCCCTCGGTAATGGTTCGTACGGTACGATGCGAGTATTCCCAAAACATGTTTTGCTGCGCATCGTGCTGCCTGCGAGGAGCAGCAGTTGAAAATAAACACCAAAGTGTCCCACTGAGTGAAGGTCTGTTTGGAGAGGCTATTTGACAGCCGTCACTGCCCAGTACTGCCTCAGGGAACCGAAGCTACGCACGCGAGCTGCAGCACGGGGAGGGTGATGCTAAATGTTACAGTCGCTTAAGACCGAATTTTAGGATTTTCAGAATTAGAAATTCAGAATTTCCACCATGTTTGGATGCATCAGAACTTGCATATGAAGATGGTGGAGAGTACCTTGGAGTCTCATTTCTGAACCATCCTTTCAAATCCAGCTAAATAGGTCCTCAGTGTGCTAATGCTACCAGTGTCCTAAAATTGAGCCTCTTTGTTCTGTCCAAGCCTGAAAAATTGAACTGAGTAAAATATTTACTTCATTTCCATTTTTTCAGCATTTTATAGATCAAGCTTTTAAAAGCAAAAATATTTTATACATGCCAGCTGAGTTTGTTATTACTAATCACGTCACATGGAAATAGTTCATAGACAAGAAACAAGGGACCACAATTAATTACATTTAAACAAAAAGGTAACCAATTGCTGTGATTTACGTCCTCTTTAAAAATATTGTATGCAGTACTTCGTAAGATTTTTTTCCCTGTGATATTGCCCTGATAGCTAATTAAGAAATATGCGGAGATCAATTTTCTGTGCAACTGTTTTTCTTGTTTGCTCAGCTGATCAGTTTGGTGTTGTCCAGGAAGCTCTGGAAAGTCCAAATTCCTTCTGTTTGTGCATATTTTTGCAGTGAATAATACTTTAAGACAAAAAAGAGATTTCAAGTTATTAATTCTCCTTTTACAGGACCAAAAATATGCATTAGAGGCAAGTGGGCAGCAGAAATGCAGTTTCTGTCTTTCCATTTCAGAACAGAAGTAGAACATGGCAGGTTCTAAACAAACATGTGGCAGCATTGTTTTGTTGGATTAGAATGTTTCATTTTTATTGTGCTTTCAAGTGTTTATTCTGCTGTTTCGTGAGGTATATGATGTCAATTTTGTGTATATGTTCCGTGATACATTTTCAAAAATATTAAACATGAGTTAAAACACAGGAAAACAGAATAAAAACATCCTGTTCCAAAACCAGGGGACTGTTCTGATATTGCCTGGCTGTTCATTCATGTATCATTTTCTATAAAACAGATTGTGTTTCAAGGAAATGATACTTTTCGGCAGATCCCTGTTCTGGCAGTACTGTGGCTCGACAGAGGTTCTGTGTCCGTTTGTTCTGAGATCCCTAGCAACACCACCGAGGGTAGGAGTCTCCCCGTGCGCTGCCAGTAGCAGGTGTGCTGCACAGCAGTCTCCCGCCAAGGGCTCAGGAAACTCCGAGTGTTGCAGTGCCAGCAGTGGAAGGAAATACGGGTATCTCTGTGCAGGGAACAATCTGGTGTTTGAGTCAGGAGAGAAAACACTGAGAAAATTATTACAGAAGACAGGTTGGAAAAGAAACCTCTTCCGTGTTTCGTTTTTTGTAAAGACAGCTTGACCTCGTTTCTATCCACCACAACAGCACTTTGCTCTTCATGCTTGCTCAGAAGTGATGGCACGTATTCTCCCCATCGCGTGATCTAGACGGCGTGCAGCCTATGGTAGAGGTACAGGCAGGTGTCCAGAGGGGTTACCAGTCTGTCCCGAATGTGCCCACCTTGTGGGAGTGATCCGGAATAGCGTTACTTAGCAATGCCTTGGGCCACGTGCAGAGGCTTGGCAGTGGTTATTAGTCTGGTGTCCCTGTACCGGCCAAAGAAACGTAGATCCTTTAGGAGGGACGCCCGTGTTGTATGGGCTTTGTCACTCTTGACGTCGAGCGCTCGGTGTGGGTGAGCAAAGGTGTCCTTGAATGACTGAGGAGATGCTCAGCTGAATTACCTGTTTCTCCAGTGACTCTGAGCTACGTACTGGTTGTTAGATTGGATATGTCATACCATATCTTGCCTAGGCCCGAGGTTGTTAAAATAAGCAGTAGAATTTCTCTTTTGTCTTCATTTGCTCTTCTCCTGTGCATGTTGCTTAAGGGCCTGGCTGACTTTTAAACCTGAGGGTGAAAAGGATTGGCAAATCTGGCCGATACTTGTAAACGGGGTCAGTAGTTTGTCTTATCCGAGCTGGTCGTTCCAGAGGTACGTGTCAGCGGCTCCCGTCGTCCCGTCGTACCGCATCTGTCCTTGACGCATCTCCTGCGAAAGGGGCCCAGTGAGTTCAGCGAAGCTAGGCTGAAAACTGTACTGCAGTGTATTTTGTAAAGGTGGTACATCTGCCTTATAGTATAATTAGGCTTGAAAGATCATTATCTAGTAGCATACAAATCTATTGATTCCAGTAGTACTATTTCACGTTTCTGTTGCTATTCTGTAACCATGGTGTATCCATCTGCAGTAAATTAAAGCATGATCCTAGTGCACAGAAAAACACACAAGTCATAATCTTTCTCCCTGTCTCTGCCCTGCTATAAATCATTGCCCCTCAGTGTCTTTCTCTGGAGAGATCAGCTTCACCGTGGCAGGTTTTCCCCATTCATATTGTCAGAGATTTCATCTTTGGCAGCAGTTGATCATTTTCTCCAATCACAGCAGGCCTTGAACACCTAGATATGCTGTGTTCTGCCCCCCTAATGGGACAGATGTTGGATCTGTTGGCAAGTAGCATGTCCAATCTGCCTGGCACTAATGAACAGTGGTGATTTACCACTGGCGAGGTATCAGTACTGAGATTCGGATCTCAGGAGGTGCAGCAAAAAAGGATTTCTGCTCTTACTTACATGGGTGCAAATAAGGAGTAGATCAAATTTAAGTCCTAGTGGCAATATTAGTCGGGCAGGAGCCGGTCTGAGAAGCATGGGAAGTGTTCTGTTAAAGTTGATCGTGTAATTGCCATAGCAGACCCAAAAGCTAACCAAAACTTGCCAATAACCTGTGCAGGGCTGTTGGCAATTTCTAAAGAGACCATTTCCCAAGACATTCTTTTCTCATTTTCAGAGAAATGTATGTTTCAGGTATAACTTACGGGTCTGACAATGCATTCCCGTTAGGAAGAGTTACGACACCGTTGTCATGAAAAGGAAACTGCCAATGTGCATTAGTTTTCCCAGGTTTATGACACTGCAGATTTTATTTTTTATTCCGTACCAAATACGTTTCAAATTAAAGTCAGGAGAGGGTTTTACCTCTGCAGTCTGGTAAAGCCACGTAACTTCCGCTAAGAACCTTTCAGTTTGAATTTTATTCGTAATTCTTTAATTGGAAGTAGGGAGACATCAGAATAAGGTTAGGGTGCCTTTTCCAAATGGATGCCTGAAGTTAGGCACCTACAACTTCATTCTTCACGCGAGTGACCTGGTTTTCAGACATGCTGAGGACAGTACGATTCCCATTAAACCGCTGAGAACTCAGCGCGTGGCGCTCGCGAGAGGATCAGCTTCCTTCAGTGTCCCAGCAGAGTGCATGTGCCTCGCGTTAGGCACATACACTTGCAGTTTTACTTCATGTTTTGAACGGTACTTCTCTTCATCGTTTTTAAGTGAGTAAAACTTGTTCTTCTCAGAGTTTAAAACAAGAAAACCGAAATGGCTAAAAAATCCCATTTCCTAACTAGCTGGGGGTTTCACTCCCGAAGTCCACTGGTGAAGTGATTACCAGTGTGGTCCGACTAGCCTCGGGCTGCAGTGGCACATTTAGACTTCAGGGTTTTGCTAACACCCCTGCTGTAGAAGCCGTTACTTGGAGGTGCGCTGCGCCTTGGGGGACGTGCTGCACGTGCCGTCTGATGGCAAGGCATCTCTTGTTCTAGAGAGGAGAATATCTCACACCGCAGTCAGAAAGATGAACACCATAATCCATCCTTCGAAATCAGCTCCTAATGCTGTGGCTCTCACAATCAGTTGTGATAGGCTGGGATGAGTTTGAGCTCATCCACGGCTGTTCCTTGCAGCCTAGAAAGGGGCTTCCCAATCAGAACTTTTTTGGAGGTCGCTTGTGCTAGGGTGTGAACGAGAGTGGAATAGCTGAGCCTCCGACAACTCTGCTGTTGTCGCTGTAGCAAAGCTCTTGTTCTTTTATCCGCGCATCTGATGGCGTGTTTGCAAAAAGCAGAAATGGGGTGGGAAGCTGGCAGTGGGAGTCGCTTTTCTGACCGCTCCGCAGCGCGATCCCGCCTGGGGCTGGATCCTGCCTCGCCCTGTTACGCCTCGCCACAACGCAGGGCAGACGGGAAAGGTGTCAGCGCGTGCTGTTCGGCGCTGCAGCACCTAGGCACCAAGGCTTCGAAGGCTGTTCTATAAATCCACAGTTAGGATTCCGTAAAACCCCTCCAAGTCAATTTTTGTTGAACCATACCAATAGTTCAGCGCTGAACTCTCCCATTTCATACCTTCCCTGTCAAAACATTGGAAAGCTTAATTTTGCGATTTAGTTTCTTTTTGCAAATAATACGTTAATAGAACAACTGTGAAAATGGGCAAACATAAAAGCTTCCTGCAGATCCTGTTCTGAGCTTGAACTCATCATCCTGCTTAATGCACCAGCGGAGCGTTGTAGTGCGACTCGTGGTGTCAGGCAGCGGCGTTCGCCTGCACGACGTTCACCTGCCAGATAGCCTGGTTTTGCTGAAAATCAGTGATGTCAGCCCGGAAGCGATCAGCCCTTCGGCGTTGGAAGGGTTCTGTAGGAAAATGGTGATTCACGAGCTGCATTATGCCCATAGAGCAGCTTCAACCACAACCAAATAGTGTGCCTGGCGAACACTTTGTGAATGTGAAATGAATTGGTAAAATAATATTACTCGGTCTTTTTAAAATAACCGTGAAGCCCACCCTTTTTGTGTGCTCCCTGCATTGCTGTTGGGATTATCAGCAGCTGCCTGGAAATACCCTAGAAACTGTCTAATAAATGTGATGGATTGTGTAATTAACTCTTGCTCAGCCCCGTTTGTCAGAGATGTTACCCAGTGAACTGGAGGGCACTTTATGACCTTCACACTGGGAATACAGCTAATTCCTCCTTGGGCAATAATTATTTTAGTCTCAGTTTGTCATTTTACCTCGTAAGTTACTGTGCTGTTGAGCGTCGCAATCCGTCTGGCTATAGAAAGGCAGCTCTCCGAGGGTTCCCTAAATTGTCTTGTGATTGTACGGATTACAGCAGCTTCATCAAGGAGATTACAGGGGTGTCTCTTCTGTAGGTTTTCCATCGATCGTCATACTGACCTTGAGAGACAGTTCAACATCAACGCTGAAGATGGGAAAATAACGCTGGCAACCCCGCTGGACAGAGAAACGAGCATGTGGCACAACATAACCATTGTAGCTACTGAAACCAGTAAGTATTTGTGTAGACTGGCTCTTAGTTTTGTTGGGTTTATAATTAATTTTAACAGCATGTGCAGTGGAAACTATGTCCTTCAGGAAAAAGGAAAACACACTGGATTTTTAAATTACAGAATCTTTGGAAGAAAACCATTTCTGCTGAAGTTGCGTTTCTTTTAGTTTTCAAAACTGCAGGTTTTTTCAGCAAATACAGCAGTACAGGCTTTGGAGAGAGACACCGAGACATTTGTGCAGGATATATAGGGTAAATGTTAAAAATGTTTGAAAAAGCCCCAAACCAAACCCTTATGTTTAGGTATGTTGAGACAGAAAAAAGCAACTCAACTGTAAACTCAACCCAGAAGTTGTTAATGCTGAGTGATCCTGTTTCAGTGCCACACGTGAATAAGCCCGTGGGTGAAGCACATGCAGGTCGTCCTGTTCGATACGTGGCCACAAACGTTCCCGCGTCCTGCGATAGGCAAGGGCACGGCTGGCTCAGATCTGCAAAACGGCTGTGGCTGATCCGTACCCCGGAGTTGCTGGGAGTGGGGACTGCCACCCTCTGGGGAACATGGCCCTAGATTTTAATCAAGAAGAATGCTTGATTAATGTGGAATTGTAGCGCTGCTGGCAGGGTCTCGTCGGGCAGTAGAATTTATTATTAATATCAGCACTGTGTTTTGGACTCTGCAGTCGGGGCAGTGATCAGGCCCTTTCGTTGCTGGGACACCTGCACAGTGATCCTAAGCCATGATACTGGTTTTTTCTTCTTGATTCTCAGCATGGTAGGTCCTAAATATACCCTGATTTATGACTACTTTATAGGTAAACACCAGGTTTTAGCAAAACCTGGATCACTGTTTCAGAACCTTGTGCTGATAAGTAAATTTGTGCTTTAAGAACAGGTAATTTTGGGCGGTTTTCTGCTGTCACCATGACAAAGTTACTCTTTTATATCATCAGCCACTGCCCCACCCAGGAATCTTCCAAGAGGAGATTGGTCTGGCTGACTTGAGCCTAACTCCTTCTGTGCCTTCGCCTGACTTGAGGATGGGGATTTTTAGGTTCAGACGGGCTGATCTTTCTGGAAGGATCAAATTTAGAACATGTGTGTATAATTTGAAACATGCTACTTCTTTTTAACCGTTTCATGCCTAGCAAAACTTGGGAGCAGAAGCACAAAAGCATGAGCCAGTGGGGACTCTGACTTTGCTGCAAGTACTTAATAGGCAAAAGACTAGTTTGGGGGTGGTTCTTTAGCAGGAGGACATTTTCTTTTCCTGTTCATTGGCAAGTGTCTCTCTAGTTCTAATTCAGAACAGATTTGTGCTGTTGGTGACAAGTAGTAACACCATCAGCTTCTGAGCCCTGTGCAAAGTGAGATGTTTTGGAGGTGGCATTTCCCTCATTTCCCATCACTAGCAGGCTCCTTCCAGCCTCGGTGAGGGAGTTTCTAGCTCTGCAGCACTTCTCCTCTCAGGGAGGGGATTCTGCCCCTGTACTCTGCTCTGGTGAGACCCCACCTGGAGTGCTGTATCCAGCTGTGGAACCTTCAACACCAGAAGGATATAGACCAGTTGGAGTG
>NW_010259630.1:37324-65376 GCF_000690775.1 Eurypyga helias
CAAGGCCAGGCTGGATGAGGCTTGGAGCAACCTGGTCTAGTGGAAGGTGTCCCTGCCCATGGCAGGGGGGTTGGAACTAGAAGATCTTCAAGGTCACTTCCCACCCAAACCATTCTATGATTCTATGATTCTCGGGTGGTTAACTGGCCAGTCAGGCTAAGGAAAAGTTGCCTGGAGTGGCTCTCCCGCAGACAGTTACTCAAGTTCTTCCATTGCCTTTGTGTTCTGCTTCTCCAACTGTGTAGGCAAGTTGCACGTACTTGTATGTCCCCCATTTACACCATGGTGACTACATACGGGTTGCATGTCCCCTGGTGATAGTTCTGCAGATATCTCATCCATCAGAATGTTTTGTGGTTACTAAAGATGAAACAATGAAAAGAGTGATCAGAGAGGAAGACTGGACTGAGGGAGATCAACACGGCACCAGTGATACTTAGGTGACTGTTTCAGTATTTCTGATTTCTTTATGAATTTTCTATTAATTTAGTGAAAAAACGGTCAATAAATGCCTTCTGCAGCTTTGATCCTCTCAACTGCCACCCTTAAATCTGTCCACACTTACATGTTCCATTCCTGTTGCACATTTTTTTCTGCTGTATGAGTTCTTACACTTCTTTCCTATATTGTCATTAATTTTTGCTTCTTTGTTGTTGAACTTCTTTCCTCTCTGGTCATGTGTTGACTCCTCTGTGTTAATAAATTCAGTCACGTGGATTTTAAGAGGAGAGAATATTTGAAATATCTTTGACCTCTTTGAAAGATCACTCTGACGTTCAGGCTTAGGATTCACGGAAGAAGTGGATGAGTTAACTCTCATGGCAGGAGGGATGCTGAAAATCATTGCAGCTATGAAAATCATTGCAGCTATGAATGGATTCTTAACTTTCTGTTCTATACTGCCATCCTTTTGCTGTGGTGAACGAGGCCGGAGCATGTGCAGGTGACCACAGACAGAGGAAACGAGCTCCCTGGCAAAATGCCTTTTCCCCAGGAACGTGCCTCTTGGTCTGTGGCTGTAAAAGGTAAACGTTGAATTCCATCATCACTGACTCTGGGCTTTTAGTACTGGACTCACACTTTCTCGTTTTGCTGCATAGTTGACACTCCTGTGAGCCAGGGTTGGGAGGTTTGCTAGGCGCTTGGGAGGCCAGGCTGGATGTGGGCTTCCCTTGTAAGTTGGGGCTGATTATGCTGCGCCTTGTTTGGGCTCTCGGGAGCTGTTCCCTGAACAGGAAAGGAATCTGGGGGCATATGCAAGAGTTCTCCGAGAGCCGTAATTTCGGTGCCGTGAGAATGACTCATCACCTTACAGGCCTTCCCTTTGGTGCATCTTTGTTGTATGTACAAAAGCTCATCACGTCTTTGGTTCTTTGGTACTTTTTTGGAATGGCATTTTCTGCCATTCAGTAAAAGGTAGCGAGGTCGGGATCCTCACGGTCTTAGGTGATCCCATTCATCTCAGCACACAACTGCATTTTTGGTTTGTGTAAGCTACAGTTGTAGCTCTGACTACAGTTCCCACTGACCCGCTGGTGTTGCCTGCCTTAGCTGTTAGCAGTTCTGCGGAGCAGCGAAGCAGAGCGGAGTTCGGGCTGGGCCAACCCCCTCAGCATTCTGGGTTTCTGGTACTGGCTCTACAGTCCTTACTCAGTTGTGTGCTGTCAGTGCTACTCAGCTCCTAAAAGAAAATCAAACTGCCATGAGTCGTTTATCAGAACATTTTTGCTACAGTTTGTGCAGATTCTGGCCAGAGTTCGTTTGCTGAGCGCTCCATGTATCACTGTCGCGCACGTATGAGCCATATAATAATTAAGCTCTATGTTCTTTCTGCCTCCAGCTCCACGGATTTCCATTGCATCTTCAAATGGCTGTAACGGCCACGTTGCAGACATTTCCCCAGCATCCTCACTGCCTCTGTCATTAGTACTGAGGAAGTGCCTACCCTCAGTCATGGCTGCTTAATTGATAGAACAAAAGCAGAAATAAGTGGAGAACTGCTGCAGTTTGAAGCCAAAGCAAAGGCTTATCTCAGAGAAGCTGTTTTAACTTAGGCAAGAAAGAAGGATATTAGTAACATAATGTAACTGCACAACATTCCCCAATTTAAATATGAATATCCTGATATTTGCATACCCATCCCACCTAAATTGTAGCCGAGATCTGCTTGAGATTCGGGACTGCAGTGTCTTCTGTGAAGACAACGATTACACTGGAACATGTTCACGCTTAGCAGTGCTTATGTGGAATTCTCTCTTTGAAAACGGAGGTGACCCGTTCCATGCAGTGGAACTTCCTTGAGTGGTACCGTAGAGTCCAACAAGGAAAAACTTCTAAGCATGTTCCAGTTGGCAGCCTCTGAGATTTGTGGACACCCACCAAGAGATAACAGGAGCCGTGGCGCATAAACCATTAATGATGGTCCCTTTCAAGTCCCCAAGCGTCCTGCCACCCGCCATCACTGAGCGGCCGCGCCAGATTTGCGTTTCCATCCTGGCCGCGTTACAGCCCTGCGTGGCGCCAGAGCCCTGACTGCGCTCCGCTCAGAGCAGGGCTGGTGTGCCAGCACAGACCGGTGCTTTCACGCAGCCTTTCAGCCTCCTGGGAAACAGAGAGATGAAGGGAGTGTCAGGTTAGGAGAGGCTTTGCTGACTTCTCCCTCTTCTCGCACCCAGAGCATCACGTGCCCAGGCGTGGGACAGATCCGTCTGCTGGGGAACGCCGGAGCCAGGGCAGGACTGCCTGGGCAGGGGGACGTTTCCCTTTGCCGAGGGCAGTGCTTCCTCTGAATGAAGGGGTTTAATGGAATTTCTGGTTTCCTTGTTATCCAGGTATTGCACCATGGAGCTGGTTTTTTCATTCTGTTTACTTTATCGAACGATTCCTGGTATTCAGCTTCACTTGCCGGACAGAAAGCGTACCAGGGCTACCTGAGCCCCTGCCCCAGGGCTTGGCAAAGCACCAGAACTCGTAGAAGTGAGCATGAACTTTTCATCAAAGCCGTAGATGAAAACATAGACAAGATCTTGAAATGGAAATAGTGATTTGGCCACAAGAAACACTTTCCAGGCACAGAGCATGGGAGTCTCAAGGACAAAGCTGTGGGCTCTGTCTGACAGAGGTAATTACCCATACCACGGCAGTCCTTGGAAATGAAGAAGTATGAGGCAATTTTGTCACCTAATGGGAAAGGGCATAAAGCCAGAAAGACTCTGTATGGTTTACCAGGAGTATAAATGCAATAATTGAATCATCACCCAGCACACGCTCTACTAAGGTTATCTATATTGTATATTCCTTTAAAAAATACAAGGACACTAATTAAAAAGGAAGAGAGCCATAATTACTCTTCAGAATAAGCCTTCAGCTGCAGCGTGCATTGTAATGCCACGAATACCTCCGCTCATGCTTTCATTTATTTCATTTTATTTAGCCTTTTATTGTGAAACCAACTATAGGCATTAATAGCAATAATTCTAACATTTTAGCAAGTTACTTTGGTGCAGCATATAATTACCTCTAATTGAGGGCTGAGTGAATTTCAGTAAGTTTTAGAAAGAGAAGGAAATAAGCCCTTACGGAGGTTTACACAGGAGAAGCTGGGGAATATTAACCTTTTTCACTTGACCCTCTTTTCTCTGGCTTAGTGGAATTCAGACTAGATAATCCATCAGTTTTGCCCAGAAACACAGAATTTAGTCAGGTAGTTTTTATTCATTTGCACATAAATACAGGGCTGCAGGAGCGCCGTAGGTTCTGACGGGTGGGAGAGCAGTTGCTGGTGGCCGGTGGTGGGCTGGTGCATCGCGTAAAGGTGGTTTTCCCCAGCTCTCCGTTGTCAAAGTGCGTTTAGACGTATCGCACGCTTTCCTGTTAGTGTTTTTCACAGCTCAAGCATAGCAGGAGAGGTGCTCCACATGGATAATAGCATGGGAGTGGCCTTATTATGAGGAAATATGAATGGGAGCGGAGTGTACTTCTGAAACAATCTCCATTCTATATAGAATGGTCTCAGTAGCTGAGGACCAAGCATTAGAATTCAGGTAAGGGATGCTGTACCTCTGATTTCAGAGGGAAGCATGTGAGGCAGCTGTGAATAAAGCATCTGAGGCATTCAGTGCAAGAAAAAGAAGTCAGAGGAGGTAGTAAACATAATTATGGCAAGGAAAACGTGGGACATGTGCATGAACAGTCTGACTTCCTTTATTTCTGGTTTCAGGGCGATCTAAAGCCGGGCTGGACATCTTAGTTCTAGATTTGCCAATGTTGATTTCACAAAAACTGGCTGGAACTGGGGACGCTGTTCAGAGCTTAAAACCCAGAACTCCAGGGTACCAGGTGGTGTTTTCGAAGGGAATAAGGCTTTCTGGGGAACAAACCAGGTAAGGGTTGAAGGAAGGCATAAGGGGTTCGTTAGTGAAAACGTACGTGGCTGATCCGTGTGAGGTGTGTTTGTTAATTCCTTTGGAGAAACTGGTAAAACTGCCAACATACCTGTGTTAGCAAAACGAGTACATCGTCAAACTGAGCAGCCGACACTTGGCCATCTGCACTTGGAACATTTGAATTAGAATTTCTGAAGAAAATACGGATTTTCTTAAAAATACTGCATAGTATTCATCTGGTTTGATAAGTGGCATTCATCTCCTCGGGTGGAATGTGACTGCCTGAAATCTCCGCTGTCCTCTCTGAATGGATGAAGCAGGAGAGAAGGTCAGGGCAGAGGTTTGTAAGGGAATACCCTTGTAGTCAGTGGTCTTTAAGCACATTTCTTTCTGGAGTAATGACCGTGCAGGGTGGCGTGCTCTGAGCTCCTGGTAAATGTGCTGGATGGCATCGACTGAGAGTGTTCGGGTGGGACACAGGGAGGGGTTTTTACAGCCACGTTCTGGTGCGTTGGGCAGAGCTGTTGGCTCTGTTCGGTGTGCTGCTGAGCTCTGAGAACCTGATTCAAGTCCAGCATGTCCAGCAGTATTTTACCTGTGAAGGACACATAAGAGTAATTAAGTTGCACCATTAAGAAAATCAGTCCCAGAAAGGAATACAAGCTCTACAGTGCTTCTACAATGAATTCTTGTTTAAGCAAAGTTTTTATTACAGCATTTTGATGTTTCGTCTGTCAGTAAGGAAGGGAGGGGTTTCATTTGAGCTATTAATTATTTTACTTCAGTCACAAATTCATTTAAAATTAAAAAATCAAAATATTCTGGACATCCTTGTCCTCAATCAGTCTGCTTATTGTTGTTATTATTGCTGCTAGTCATTACACAATTTCATAGCTAATTATTGACTTAGATATGCAAGCCTTATTGTCAATTATATTTTATAACATTTTAATATGCATGTTATATTAGCATATTAACAGTATAATTGCTCTAAAGTGTGGGCCAGATTCCTGTCTGGGTTATGCGAGCGCAGCCCCCTACATTAAGCTGGAATTGAGCAACACGGCACAGATCATTCCCTGGTACATTCCTTCTCTTAAAACTTCTCTGGTCCGTTTCATCCCTGCCTGTTCACAGGTTTATTTTTTAAGGCAAATTCTTTTCTGTCACTTAGTGGCACCACATTATTGTCCAGGAATTCTTTCTCATTGTATTTAGCAATGAACGCCTGTTCCTTCTTCCCAGCGAGTAAGGCCTTACGCTGCCCCAGGAGATGGGGAATCCTGGTTCGGGTTGTGGTGCTGTGCTCCACAAGGAGTGCCGGTCAGGAAGCATCCCATCCCGCTGCTGTTACCGCTGTGTCTGTAACAAGGTAACAGAAAGCTGCTGTTCCCTCTGTTTTTCTGTGGTTTCCTGGTTTCCTTCTTACTGCTGACTGGAAGTGGAAAAACTTTTGGTGACGTGTCGGGTCTGTAGGGTGGTGGTTCCGAGTGCAGGTGCTTCCAGAGACTGCAGGTGGTGTTTTGCTGTTCCTTATTCTCAAAGTGTAACTTTCTTTTTTAATTTGTATTGATTTTTGCAAAGAATGGAACTGTGTAATGTCAAACGTTTCTAGTTTGCCCTTCTTTATAGTTCATAAGCCCAGTGCTAACAGTTGCTGAAACTTCAAGCATATTTTTAATTCTGCACTGAGAACAATTCACCACTGAAGTCGGTGACGGAGTTCGTTTGCTGGAAGTGACCTAACTAAACTGCAGCCTGACCTGCACCCTCGGTAGCGACACGTACGGCCCAGTGACCCAGACCTGAGCAGAAATGCAGGCTCTTTTCCACCAGCAGTTGTGTCAGTTTGGTCTCTGGGTAGATGTGTGGGTGGAAGGATGTGGGCAGTGTGCTTTTGCTTTTGTTTTTTTTGTTCCCTTAAGACTTCAGTTATCATAGAATCATAGAATCATAGAATGGTTAGGGTTGGAAGGGACCTTAAAGATCATCTAGTCCCACCCCCCCTGCCATGGGCAGGGACCCCTTCCACTAGACCAGGTTGCTCAAAGCCTCATCCAGCCTGGCCTTGAAGACATCCAGGGATGGGCCATCCACAGCTTCTCTGGGCAACCTGTCCCAGTGCTTCACCACCCTCTCTGTGAAGAATTTCTTCCTGACATCTAATCTAAACCTCCCTGATTTCAATTTATACCCATTACCCCTTGTCCTATCACTACAGGCTCTTGTAAAAAGTCCTCTCCCAGTACCCTTGTAGGCCCCCTTCAGATACTGGAAAGCTGCAATGAGGTCTCCTCGGAGCCTCTTCTTCTCCAGGCTGAACAAGCCCAGTTCTATAAGAGCATTGTTTTCATTGTCAGAAACCTGTCATGACCATGCAGCTTCTGATACAACCCGCTCCAGCAGCTATACTAATAATTTACTTTGAATTATGTATTAGTTTACTCATATTGATGTGTCACATATATCTTGATGATGTGTCACTGTGAATATAAAGCTCACTGGTCAGGATGAGAACAGTCACTAGGGACACGCTGTTTACACCCAGAGCTTCTGACAGGAGACAAATACCCATAATTGCTACCCACGTATTGAAAAGGTGCTACAGGTTCTGGTCAGGGTGCCCCTGCTAACTCTCCTCAAGCCTCATCCTAGCCCTTTGCTCCCCCTGCTTTAAACCCCCCCTTCTCTCTCCTAGTGCGTATCCCATGCGGTTTGCTCTCCCCGTTGGGCAGTGAGCAGTCCCCCGTGTGTTACCGGTACGTCTGGGGTCCGCTTCGTCTTCCACCGCGCTCCCTGGGAGTCCGTGAGCATGAGTGGAGGCAAAAGGTGGATTTGTCATCGCGGTGTGGTTTGATGGAGACTGCCATTCCAAGTGCCTTGGCGCAACCAGAAACTCTTTTGAGTTTCTGGGTGATCGGGTTTTTGGGAGCGTAGCACAAGGCGGGGGTTGCCTGCGTTTCCATTCCCTCCAGCTCCGAGGTGGATGTGAGTTAGCTTCGGCATCCTCTGCTCCTTCTGCTGATGTTGGCAGAAGCTGAGCCAGGCCTTGAAGTGGAAGGGACACCTGCACACCAACCCCATCGGTTTGCTTGACGTTGCTGCTCCAGTGGCACGACAAGAGCCCGGTGCAGGGCTAGGTGAAATGTCACTGGTGACAGAAACGCTCCCTTTGGTCTCTTTGCAGGCACGCCTAACTTTTCTGCAAACTGTAGGCAGTTGATTCAAAATTCTTACCAGTTATGGGCAACATAAAACAACTTCTACGTCTGACATGCACTACTCTGAAAAAAAGAAAACCCCACAGAAAATGAGTGTGAGTGAAAACTGTGATCAGGGCCTGGAGACTATGGCTTTGTGCTTTATGTTTTCCGGCACGGCTTGTGCATCCGTCACAGGAATTTACTCTGGTCTTTTGGTATTAGCAGCAACCTGAGAGTACACGGCGCCCTTCAGTCCCACGCGCTACGTCTTGCTGCTGGTTAAAGGTCGGGACGCGTGGCCCATCGCAGTCACCCCGTCACAGATGGAGTTGCTGAACTTGGGAAACCTCTTAACTACAAATTCAGCGGTGAAGTCAAGGACTTGTAAATGTAGGCTGTCCTCGGCTTCCCCTCCCCCTTGGCTTCCCTTCCAGGATGCGCGGTCGAAATGCCCCCCGTGCCCTCTGCCTGGTTGGCAGGTGCGTGTGGCCCGTCGGCCCGCGGGGCCTGCACGTCGCGAGCGGCTGACACCTTTTCATGGCGGTGAGGTGGGAAAGTGGACAGAAATGAAGGAGGTGGAAGGGGTTGAGCAAGTTTTTGGTTAGGCTCGTGGCAGTCTGTCAGTGGGGAAGTAAAAATAGAATGTAATGCAGCTTTGCTCGTGGCTTGTTCATCTTGCTTCTGGAGACCATCATAAATAAACCAAGTGATATACTGAAAGGAGGCAAAAGTTTTCAACTCCATTATTATTTTTCTCCCAGAGAATGACTTAAGGAACAGACCCAAGAAATATGTTTCACATCTTTTTCTTTCTGCCTCCCTCCCACACACGTGCACGCAGAGACTCGCCACAATCTGTACTCCTGTGATACGTTCCAGTGTGCGGAAATAAATAGAAATGGAACATGAGTTTGGGAGCAGTGCTTGTCTCTTGGCTTAGCGACTCGCACAGGATTCTTTCTGCCGTGCGCCGGTGTGTTTGCAGCACTTTGTAGATACTCCACGCCCCTTATATCTTCTCATCCTTTAAAAATACGGGAAGTTCGGGGGGATCAGCTTCATGATGGCCAATCCTGCTTGGGTTTTTTGGTTGGTTGCTTGAATTTTATCCTAATCAGAAACAGCTTGTATTCTGTTACTTTTAACAGGAATATTGCCAGTTCCTGATGTCTTTTCCTGACAGTGTCAGGGCGGGTTGCAGACACTCAATCTCTCTTGAATCGGGACATTACACAGCACTCCAGACAAACGGACACAGTATTTGCTGCAGTAGGTGATTTCTGTGCTTAAACTTCAACAGAAATAGAATCTCAGCCTCACAGTAGCATCTCTGTTTCCCAGGATTCTTGAAGGTAAATTTGTCAATGTTATGTGGCAAAAAACTGTTCTAGCTGTGTTACGTAGGTAAAGGATTGCACAAAGAAAACAGCAACATAAACCCTAACAGGAGAAATCCCCGTGTCCCCCACGTGCATTATCTTTGCAGTGGTAAGAGAAAACCTTGACAAAGTTGAGGGGAATGGCTCTGTTCCAGCGCACCGTAATAGGTCTGAGATAGAGGGGTGTAAAACGTGCTGCTGTTTTGATGAAGTCACTGATTCAGATTTTGGTTTGGTTTCTCTGTTAGAACTAGGACTTATTCTAGTTTAAAATATTGTATAGTAGAAATTTCACTGAATCAGAGAAGCATGAAATAGCCATTTCCAAGCCATGTGGTGGTGATAACAGTAATAAAAGATGCGTTCTTTTCTAGGAGTCTGATTTCTGTTCAGGTACTGAATTTTAGTTAAAATGCAAGACAGGTTATGGCTTTTTAGAGAGAACCTTGAAGTGATTTTGGAAGATTTAATTAAATAAAGGAAATCTGGGTTAAACTGGATTTCTGTGGGTTAAACAAAGGATAAACTTCATTTTGTACAGCCAGTAATTCTCTCAAAGACCACTGCTCTTCAAGACCACTTGTCTGTCTGTCTGTCAGGGAGAGTGGGGAAGTGTCGTCAGCGTGTTTACGAAGTGGTTGAGTGTTGGTGGGAGTTGAGTAGCTGCTCTGTTAGTTATGGCACGACACCAGAGATTGGATTTAAAAGCCTGAGGTACTCTAGCATTGCTTGCGGGATGCAGTCGCCGTGTTGGCAGTGCTTAGTGCTTTGTGTTACGGATTTCCAGCGATACGCACACGGCTCCAATACGTAGGGGTTTTCCAGGAAGGCAGGAATGTGCAGATCACAGCAAGAACTAGTGTGGGTCTGCAGCCTCCAAAAGTTCAGGTTTGGAGACAATAAATGGCTTGATAATGGGATTTTTAAATATTTTACTTCATCTCATCTACCTCTTCGTTTTTGTATCAACCTCTGGAGCCTTTTTTAGTCCTGAGTGGGGTTCAGCGCATATGTTACTTGGAGACGAGCACCAGCAAGGTGTCTATGTCAAGCCCTTAATGTCCCAGTAGAATCTTGAGAGCTGGGCATAAAAGCAGAATGAGTTTTTTGGGTCCCTATAATTCTTGTAAGCCTTTCCATATACATTTCCAAACTCAGCTGGGCTTTCTTTCTGTTTGGAAATGTAGGCATTGTCACTAGTAGGTTCCACTAGCTGGTTTACCCTGAGTCACCCTTTCCGTACGCCTGTCTAGACATTCCTTCCTTCGGGTTTGCGCTGCACTCACCTCCAGCAGGCTACTGGGTCGTGAGCTGTGGGCAGGAGTTGAGCCTTCAGCGGAGCCGTGAATGAGCCGAGCTTCCGGGCCGTTCCGTACACAACCCGCGTAGGTGTCCATGCAGCTCCCTGCTGGGCCGGGCAGGGGTGTCCACACATGAGCAGCTGAATGGGTTTGGAATTGAAAGCTACGTCCTTTTGTGCAGCCTTGCTCTGGAAAGTGGTTGGTTAACTAGACTGGTGGATATTTTCCCAGCATTTTTTAACCCTGCAGCTCCGAGTGCTAGCTGTTCACACCAAGGCGTTGCTCCCCGTGGGACAGCCCGAGTGAGGTGCTGGTGCTGCAGGGTTCAGGGGAGGCCTTCTGAGACTGCATCGCAGTAAACGCAGGCGATGACGCTTTTACCCATTCGGTTAGTTCCTTGGAGAGTCTCTAAATTTACACTCTTTAATGATTATGTGTAACGTAACTGGTTGGAACTTCAGCAGTCTTCCTGTCTAGCTGGTACCTGTGGGAAGGCTCCGTTTCCCTTAATTCCATTGACTGGGGGGTTCACTGGGAAGAACAGAAGTGAAACCAAAAAACCCCAGTAGGTAAAACTGAGTTTGCCACGGGTTTAGAAGGAAGTGACTCGGTTGATACAACCAGGGAGGGTCGCGTTGGATGCCGAGCGGTGCAGAGGGCAGCGGTATGAGTGCAGCCGCCACGCAGACGTACCTGGATCAGGGCGCATCCGCTTCCCGCCCTTCCTGCATTGAGTTCTCGGATATTGCGCACCGCTAGCACAGATGGATTCAGCGGAGAGGGACGTCCTCTGCGTACGTGTTTCACCGCTGAGACGTTTGCAGACGTGAGGAGTATGAAAAGGGACGGGTGATGCTACTTCATCTCGACAGTGTTTTCATCCACGAGCGCAGTCTGGACTTGCGTAGTGAGCGCTCGCTCGTTTCTTTGAATAGGTATGCCTAGGGTGATTGTTGTTTACAGGGACAACACTTAGCGTGAAGGGAAGATCCACTGGACAGTTTGCAGTGACAAAACAATGCAATGCCTTCGCTGTGATCGGTGGGACAGGCAGGAGATAAACCTCCCCCTCCGTGTCTCTCTCTCAACAATAAATTCCATGGTAGTCACAAGAACCCTACCGGGCGGTAGAGATACCCTTGTTTGGAGATTTCCAAACCAGCTGGGTCTCTCTTGTGTTTAGTAAATTAATTTTTTTAATGAATTCTCATCAAGTTTCTCATTATAATATCTTTAAATGTAATGTTTGTATTTCTGATGAAAGACAAACATTTTGGGGGCAGTCACAAGGGACATGAATAATTTCTTTAGAAGCTTATCTAATTAATTACATTTCTCTGTAATGTCTTTAAAATTTGAACTGCCATCATTTCATTAATTTAGATAAAAGTAAATCTTTAGTGTTTAAATATGACACTAGTGCTGAGAATTCTGATAAGGTCCAGATTCATTGTCTGTCTTTTTATCAAGTTAAGATTAAAAGAAGTGTTTAAAATCTTTGGAATTCATGATTTGCTTTTCCTTGATTTCATTGTTATTTCATGGCGTAAGTGTTCACCTCACCTGTTAGTAAGTAAGATCATATGATGCAAAATGGACGTGCATTTGACTCTCACAGCGTTTTGGTGGGGATTTCTTCTTCTGTAACGTGTTTCCTTCTGAACTAAAACTATTGACTCTTGCCAATGGGAAGCATTTCAAGCCTGATGCCTTGTAATCCTTCATATCCTTTACAGGTCGAGTGTTAATATTTCGGGCAACCCAGCGAACACAAAGCTCTTGTTTATAGCACTAGAACTATCCAGTGATAGCCTGCCTTTGTGTCTTTGCTCTAGTTTCTGTGCTATTTCAAAGTAATGTTTAGTAGAGCAACTGAAATTTACTCTTTATAGGTCAAGCCTCAAAAACTATGTCTGTCTGCAGCAACAAGGGAAAAAAGGATGCAAGAGGTAGGGTTTGGTTAGGTCACAATACAGTGAACTTTGAGGGAAAGCACAAAAAATATATTATACAGTGGTTTTTCCTTTAATCATCTCTACCAGTTGTAGGGCTGCTACCAGTTGCTAGCTAGCCTGACCCCCTCCTACTCTGTTGGCGTTTGTTAGGAGAGGTACAGCAACTAGCAGGCCGTTGTACCCCAAAGCTGCTTCCTTATGGCCAGAGAACAGCCCCAGACGGGCTGGTGACACCTTCGGAGCGTTGCTGAGCTGTCCCAACAGCCGAGAATAAGTTGATGCCCTGACTGACGGGAGCAGTTTCTGGCCTGCAGTAATGAGGCAGAAGCACGTAGTTCAGTTACAAGTCAGAGCCAGAGTTTACTTCACACAGTGTGCAGTTCTTCAAATTGCTGACGATATGAACAAGATAAAATACTTAGGGTGTAAAACGAGACTTGCTACAAGGTGGATTTTGCAGCTGGTACTCAGTTACTTGTAGATCTATATTCTATAGCATGTGCTATAGAGCAGGTTTTTATGCACTTCAGATCAGCTGCTCACCTCAGTTTAAACTGAATTCATGTGTTTTCTCTCTGGAGAACAATAGTCTAAAATATTTATGAATAGTCTCTTGAAATAAATTAGCTGTACTGAATTGAAGGAAGGACCCTGGAAACTGGCTGTGAAATCTGGGCAACTGTCGGTTTAGCTTTTCTTTCCCTGCAGCTTAACAAGGTTATTCTACTTTTTACAGTGATAAACACTTATGCAAAATAGCTCTGTATTGTAAATAATGAGGTTTTTTTTCAGTGAAGAAAGAAGTTCACAAGTCATTTTTGGTCAGTGGCAGATTAAGGAAAATGCTCAAATAGTCCAGAGCAGGATCTAGTTTTGCCTGTGTCAGTCTGCCATCTGCCTTTCTCACAGCGTGGGTCTCCACATCAACCCTGTTTGTAATGACGAAATAATAGATGTGCGGTCAGGACAAGTAATAGAGGAAAATGCTCTGTGCTCAGCCAAAGATAAACAAAGAAATAAATCTGTGTTGTTTACAGCCTTCTCTTTTCTGTGCATAATGGACTTTATCAATAAAACACTACAAACTTCATCAAAGAAAAATCTTACCAATTTAGTCCACGAAAGGTCTTCATTGAGCTAATCTCCAACAAACACTCTTCGTAATGGGGATCTATTTATTCCTTTCGACTGTAAAATCCTGGCCATCCTTCTTTATCTCACGCACCAACTCCACGATCCATGACAGATAAGACAACCCAGTTAAGCAAGGCTAGAAGGTAGGAAGCGGGTGGTTACTCTGTGAGCGTGTATGAGTCCCACGTTAAATCTGCCTACTCCTTACGCTGCCATTTCTTTCCTAGGGAACCACAGTCAGGTGTCCCGGGTGCCTGTTGCTATCAAAGTCCTGGATGTAAATGACAACGCTCCTGAGTTTGCGTCTGAGCACGAAGCCTTTTTGTGTGAGAACGGGAAGCCTGGACAGGTAAGCGTCTCCACGTCTTTATGTTGTGTACTTCGGTGTGGGATAGTGGGGAGCAGTTTCTCCCTGACATCTCTATTCCCAAAATATGTGCCTGTGTGTTCCTTCTAACCACGTAACGCTCATTCAGACTTAGGGTCGTATTCTGCGGTAGGTCTCTGTGTTTTTTGAAGTACAGGTTTTGCAGTGAAGGTCGCTGTCTTGGGGCAGTTTGTAGAACAGTGCTGAGGGTCCTTCTGCTCTTTGGAGCTCACCGCTTCACAGGTTCATGTCCCTCAGTAGGTAGAAGTACAACCCAGCCTGAATTCCAGTTCAGTGATCGAAATCTATTGCAGGCGGTCCCGGGTGCGATTCAGAAGAAATCTAACACTGTCTCCCGGGGGTGTTAGGCATTAAATTCACTCTTCTCCAAAGAAGCTTCCCTGACAGTGGAGTTGGAAGTCGCTTTCTTTTAGCAGCGTTGGATGGCAACCTGCACAGTCGCGTATGACAGCCTGCGTCTGCCAAGGCCGGGTTGCTACGGAAGATGATCTGACTTGTAGCAGCCCTTTGTGTTTATTCACAATGTGTCCAAAATGCGTCATCTAGGAACTGCGAATTCTCCCTGACCACTGAAGAACAGGTTATTGAAATGGGCTCCTATGGGCAGACAGCTGTGTTACTGCTGGCATCTAACTTCTAGATCAGAGCAGATTTCTGTTTAGCTCCGGGGGGATTTTGGGTGCTGAGTAGTTAGGTTTTCTAGGATCTGTTAAATTCCGGTGAGTGTACCTTTGTCCAGGGCTCCGAAAGCTTCCCTGAAATCAGAAAGCTGTGTTGCACAGTTTTTTCTGAATATATTTACCTTGGTATTCCTATCAAATTTCAAGTGGTTTAAGAGATGGTGAAAAATGTTTGCATGTCGCTTTGGAATAAAGCAATCAATTAGATGATTAAGAGCCGGCTAGTAAAAGAGGCTTTTGCTTAAGCACTTACAAAAACTTTCATTAAACCCTGATGCTCTTCATCTTACCATCGCCCCATACGCTCCTGATCTGATGGCAGATGTCACTCTTGAGCACGGATCCTTGTGTGAACTTTACAGATGGTTATTAAATATTTGGCTGCCTGCAAATAATGGATGAGGTGGCACTGATCCTGCAGTTTATTCTGTGCGATTTCTCCAAGTACCATGATTGGAACACTACCCACTCTGGAACAGTCGCCACGGTTAGGTTCTAAATTTGAGTCGCCATTCAGAAATTGTCTGTGCCCGTAAAAATGTTAGTATCTACACCACCTGGTTGGTTTTTCTTATTATTCAATATTCAAGTTTTGGAAGAAATCATACTAATAAGTCAAGACCTAGAATTCAAAGAAGTACATGTATCTCAGCTACGAAACACAAATACAAGAATGAGTCTTTTACGTAGTAGCAAAAGCCTAATATGGGGGGTTCCCCAGGGCTGAAGCTGGAATGTCCCATGTGCAGGAAAGGAGCAGTTGTGTTACAGTATTCCCATCTCTTCACTTGCCCGAAGGGAGAGTACGCTTGAACCTTTTATGAAACCTTACTTGCAGCCCCTAAATATATTGAACCATCTCTTCCAGTGCAGTTTCTGTGGGTTCTTTTGTGGGTTCTGATGTAATTGCAAGTGGCAAGTGCAGCTGCTGGTGACGGGACAGAATGTGTTAAAAACTGCAGAGGTACAACATTGCCAGATGCATTTCCTTTGCTTTAACCTACCTCTAAAAGCAGAGGTAGTACAGATAGTAGGAGAGAACAGAGAGGAGGAGGAGGAAATTTATTTGTCCATGCACATATTTATGCGCTCCTTGACGTTTTTACACACAACAGAAAGTTGCTAGAAATTATTTTTGTCAGTTTAAGGGAAAAAAGCTAATAGTGCAGTGTACTCTTACAGTGCCTCTGTACTGTAATTTTTAAGCGAACCATAAACCACCTCGTGCTTTTCCCTATTACTCCTTTTCTTGCATAATTCCCCTTGCTAAAGCAGAGCCTGCGCGGTTTTGCTGCCTGTCCAGCGGCTGCTTCCCCAGTCCGTACCCAGACCTGCCCGGTGACGTGCCCAGCGCTGGCGCACACTTCGGCGGGGCGGGCAGTCATGTAGCAGCGCTCAGCCCCCGTCTGAGCTGGGGCGACACGGAACTGAGTACAGTGTTCCTCCAGCCTCTGGCGATTGTCTGTTCCGTTCTCCTGCTAGAATGGGCTTCTCCTAAGGGAAGAAATCCTCCGGTAGGTCTTTGTCGCTCTGAAGGGTCAGAGCTCGGGCAGAAGGCAGGGTCTGGGGGAAGGGGCTGGCACTAGCCGGAAAGGCAGAGTCGGAGCTGTGCTGTGGTGGTGCTGCCTGTGGCACGGAGTCTGCCAAGCTCCTCCCGAGTAACCGTGCCACCGGGGTGGCTGCCGAGGGGTTTCCAGAGTGGGAAGAACAGTTGTAATGAGGGTCGGGAGCAGCTACTCGTTGTGAGGAAGGTTAACCTAGGGTAGGTTAGCAAGTTGCAGTGCAGGGAAAGATTTTCCAACAGTATCCTATAGTAAATTCACAGGGATGCTTCTGACACATTGATGAGGACTTTGTTCTGTTTATCCTTCTACAGCACTGATTATGATCAGACTGGAAATCTTTTATCCATGTTATTTCAGGCATACGTGGCTTTGTGGAAATGCACGACAACCCTGCAGACTGTCATGCTGAGTTGTCCTGGGGGACCATTTAACTATTAATTTCATTCCAGAGCTGCCTCTAAGCAAAATATGCTGATTTACTGTGTTTCTACAAAGTGCGTGTACAGAATCAAATATACGCGTGAATTTTTGATACATCATCAAAGTTGAAATTTTACATGGAAAAATTTCAGAAAAATCAGGATTGAACCGCCAAAGGGCTATTAACTTTCACTCTCCTGCTAATGGATAGGTAGTGAAAAAATCCATTCTTGTTTTCTTCATTACCAATACTGCCCGGCACCTCTGTCACGTGTGTTACTGCGGGAGAGAAAGGCGTCTGTAGTGGCAGATGAGGCAGGCAGCCCTGGCAGATCCTCCTCCAGGTTGTGTCCCGCAGATTAAGAGTTGGAGAATTACTTCAGTGGTGTGTCATTCCATGATCCCACAACACTGAGCGTAAGGTGTGCTCACCGACCTGCAACAGCCATGTGAAAATGAGAGTCACGGGACTCTCCCCTCCATGGAGTCAAAGACACAGCAGCTTTGTGTCACGGTGTGTGTGTTACACTTCTCTTAAGAGCTTATTTTAATGCAAACGCACAAAGAAGTAAGGTTGCTATGGGAACACCCAACTCTTAATTCCTTCATGTTCGCATGTAACACAACAAATGTAGTATACCACTAAGCCTGTCTTCTGCATATAATTTTCAGAGAAAGAAAGATTTGGTAAACAGCAAAGGGAATGGATGGAAAGAACTGAAGTATAAGAAAGAATTCCATAGGCATTAAGAGGTGTCTGTAGTTCTTTACAAACAAAAGGGGACAAACAATATGCCCAGTTTCTATTTCTTGAAAATTTCCATTCTGGATGGTATTTTAAGCCTATTTCATAAAATCTCCGTCAGCTGAAAACCAGTATCACTAATGCTCTTGGTACTGGCTTTCTGGTCTGTTAATTGAAAACCTGGAGACAGTGGCATGAATTTTTAGTCAAGACCCTTACATAATGCTGGGAAGAATTAAGAGTTATGTAGCCAGTAGAGATAAAATTGCGTAACCATCTGATAAACTGCACCTATTATGTGCACTTGACCATCCCGACTTCACTGTGCTGTTATCTTTTTCCCTATTGCTTTCTCATTCTAGCAGTGCTTGAAAAATGGAACAGTCCTAAAGGATGTCTGTCTAAAGATTCCATGAAAGGTTCGGGATTCCCTTCCAAATTGCGCTTACCTGTGATGCAGAACTACTGGTAGCGGGTACAGCCCTGGGCCTGATGCACGTGGAGAGTTTAGTGACTTAAAGCCCTGCAGAGCAAAGGCTGAAAACATCCCTCCCTGGATAGGGCCGACAGTGTCTGCTGGTGCCTTCATCAGCTGTTCATATTTTTTCACGCAGTGTAAGTCTCTAGGATCCATTATGCAGCTGTTCAATTGGAGTCCTGCTTCTTTAACCAACAGCTATGTTAGGCCATTTTTCCGTCCATCTCTTCCATCAGCTGTGTTTGAAATCGGATCAGGCAAGCTTTCCACCTTGGCAGGTGCAGTTCCCAAAGAAAAGAATCTCTCTGTGTGGTATTTAAACAGTCTGAAACTTCTTCCAGTACGTTTTTGATAAGAAATCTGACCTAGCCAGAATATGACTAGGCAAGGAATGAATTGTCTCAAATTCCTTACTAGGTTGTCTTACAAATTATGTGTGCCTGTGTCAATACCTGCTCAAACATCTTTTTACGTACATAATTTTGAATATTTATGTTTTGAAGTTGCTCCTTGCGGTTACCTAGTAAGATTTTATCCTTTCTTTGACTCTTGAAGAGCATTCAGAAGAATGGGATACTGACTGTTGTTGTATGCATAGCATATACAGATTGATAGTTCTTTTGCTTGCGGTAAAACCAGTAGAAAATTCTAGTTATTAGCATGTTGTTAGTGAAGCATTGAAAATTTAAAGTGTAAGTCTGTGAATTTGTGTGGCATCATATCCTGTTTCCATATCCCACTCTGCCATTTAAAAAAGAAATCTGTAGTGATTCCTCATTTGAATTTAATTGACCAAGAAATTACTGGTCAGTTGCTTTAGGCATTTCAAAAATACCTGCATAGGAAAAAATGTTATGGAATTCAATGGACATGGAAAAGGTCAATAATTCTCATTAAAGTTCTTAGAGTCCTCATCAAGCATGAGCTAACTACCACTGAAATTCTACTACTCTGAGTGCAGGACATGGATACATAGTTCTCTTTTTTCTGCTTCTCTGTAAAATACTTGAAATCAAAAGTAAATGCACCAAATATTTAAACCAAAAAAAAAAGCAAACCTGCTGATTATTGTAAAATAGTGTTTTTTTAAAATAGTGTTTCCTTCTGTCCTAGTCCTATGCAGCTTTCTATGATTTCAGAATATTAAACTGCAGTATCAGTGTTGGAGGTAAAAGGGGGAAGTGGAGGTAAATACCCTGCAGGTGCTGTAGTTGGTCATATAAATCATACAAGGTGCTTCACACAAACTTCCTCAATTTTGTAAGTTATTCAGCCTGTGCAAACACTCTCTCCTCTGCTGACCTTAGTATCTTGAGTTATTCTGGGAATCATTTGTTAATAGTGATATTTTAAAACATCCTGTGTTCCTAGTACAAAAATAACTGAGGTTTTATTAAAATGAAGCAAAAAAATTCTAAACACGGAATTAGATATTTTCCTTTTTTTCCAGTGAGTTTGTGTATCGTGTAAAACTTCCCACCAGAAGTTGTTAAAACCCACATTTGTTCAGTGAAGTAAAGAATGGTGGTGGTGGAAAGGAGAAAGGATTAGAGATGAATTATGCGTTTTGGCCCGTTGAGAGGCTTGGCTGTACGAAAGACAGACCACCGTAGGCATCAGGAGTGGTTCTGAAACACAGTCTTCCTTCTCCGTTACTGCCGAACAGTAGTTCCTTTCTTCCCTAGATCAGCAGCAGCTTTTACTGGCCTCTCCTATGTGCCTGTCTCCTCCTTCTTTGCCTCCTTGTCTGGGAAGAGTTTCAATGAGCCAGGTGCAGTCCCTGTTCCCCAGGCTTTCAGCCTAAGGCCTGCAAAAGCCTTGCAAGCTCATAAATGTGCGGTTTTTACCTGGCATGTGGGCAAAGGAGAATGTCTCCCCTGGAATGGAATGGGTTTTTTCAATACCATATCCTTGTCGGGAGTGCGAAAAGTTAACGAGAGTGTTTTCTGTTGTAGGTAATTCAGATTGTCAGTGCTGTTGACAAGGATGATCCTAAAAATGGGCATTATTTCCTGTACAGTCTTCTTCCTGAAATGGTCAACAATCCGAATTTCACCATCAAGAAGAACGAAGGTAAATGTAAAACATAGATAGTGTGTACCTGAACAACGTGGGTTTGACCTGCTCTGTTGGCACTGGGTTACTTCAGCAGCTCGTCCCTTGGGCAGGTACAATGTAGATAATCTGTTCAACCTAATCTCCGTTAGGTATCTCCAACTATTTCCAGTATCTTTAGAGTAGGTAAGAAGAAAGTAAAATTAGTACTGAATTTGCATCCAGAAGTCAGCTCACTGCCTTCAGTAAAATGGAAGGATGGATTTACTGCCTGGTTTATTTCTATTAATTTGAAATTCTAGAGGTACGCTGTTAGATGGAAATCTGACATTACGTTGATCCTACCTTGACTGGGTATGGATGGGAGCATAAAACTGAGTACCCACTGAATCCTCCAAAGAAAACTCCTTTTAAGGCTGTTTGTTGCCTGTATAGAGGTTCCAAAGTATTTTGGTTGGGCACTTGGACTAGAAAGGGAAGCCTGCAAGGTCAGCAAGACCCAGAAAGGCTCTTTGTATCGCTGTGCCTTGGAGCACTTCCGGAAGGGCATCATGTCATGTTGTAGTATTAGGCGAGTGGAATTCCATGCGCGATGGAAAAAAGACCCATTTAAGGTGGCGGATCGCTAGATTTACGCTGATCCTTCTCTTTGGCACACAGAAGGTCACGTGAGAGGGAGCTAGGAATGACCACAGGAGTGCTATAGGGTGCTTTATATATACTTGGGAATTCGGCTAAGGTTTTCCATCTTGGGTTTTTGGTTACAGAACTGTCAGGAATTCTAGTCTCTTACTCGAAATGATAACGAAGGAAATCCCCGCTGAGCCCATTACGAACGGGGAGATGCATGTGCGAGGTGTATGTGCGTGCAGAAGTAACGCCTGAGATGTCCAATAAGGAGAAAATGCTGGTCTCGGCTGGGGTTGTAGCTGTTCCAGCCAAGAACGACGGCGCTGGTGTGTGAGACGATGCTATTGAAACCGAAATTCTTCAATCTGCTTGAATATATCCTGAGTTGTTCTTTTCATTAGATATGTTTTCCTCTTAGAGCGTTCATGGAGTGTGCCTCTACTTGTATTTGTCCTTTCACATGGGAGATAAGGCTTTCTGTTTTCGGCGCTCACCGGAGTAGATAAAACAAACCTCCTGGGAATGCATTTCGTAAGCGACAGTGGTGTAACGCAGATTGATTGAGCGTCCGGGATGTGGTGCTTTGCTTCGTGCAGCACAGCAAAGTGCAAAAGGTCTTAGCGTCTCTCTTTGTGTTTAAATGCTTAGCTCACATCTCTAATTAGCCGTGTCCTTCCAGTCTGTTACCCGTTTAAGACCCACTCTGGCTTCTGGTCGCAGTCAGTGCAGGAGTCACGTGTCTGCGCTGGGTTTCCGCACAGGTCGGAAATGGGAAAAATGGAGATAAATGTTCTGTCAGATGGAAACAACGGATGTTTAGGTGGGTGTCGATACACTCCAGCAACATGCTGTAGACTCCTTAGCTGAATGGAATTAGCCCTTTCAAAAAGCTGCGGGATCATAATAAATGACAAAATCTGACAGGAATTTGGGCAGCTGACAAGGATTTTGCACTGTCATGGCATCAGAAATTTGAAATGAGACCTGTAGAGACGGAATTAGCATTTGTTGACAGTCGTTTTCAGGTGAGTGGCCTTCAGAAAGCATTACCTACTGCCTCGTGCCAGCGCGGGGCCCGTCTCCTGCGTCCCAGACAATAGGCTCGCAGCGCTACCTGCTTTCAGCATCGAATTCCTGACGTCGTTGCGGTTTCCTTAGGTTGTTCAAGTGAGAACAGAATTTTGTGATAAGACCATTTTCACAGGCGTAAACATTTTGATATGCTGCCAATGTAATTTTTACTTTGAAAAACTGGCAAGTAAGTCTTTGCCATAGAGACTTAAATGTTTCCCAGAAGATGTTTCCGTTGCTATTCCATTTCTCTCGTGCCAAATTCTGTTTCCTAATGGAATAAACCCTGAATCAGCTGTTGTACCGTACCGTTGGATGCAGTAGCTCTCCTGACAGAAGAAATGGTGCATCTCTACTGTCGAAGTGTGATACTACGTGCCTCGTACTTGGGCTTGTGGAGCAGTGGCAGTCACAGGGTTGGTGGGAGCATGGGCAGGCCTTATCTTTGGGTCAGGAGAGCCATCTTCACAGCATGCATTCGTATTCCCTAAGTCAAACAGCCTTACGACTGATCAGCCTCCCCTCTCCCTAAAATGTTCACTGTCCTGGGGATTTGAGCTCTGACTTTGGGCCACACGGATTTTAGTGAGTGTACCATAAGGAGGGTTTGTTTCTTTTGAGTTTGAAGCACTGATGGGGTCGGTGCTCAGACGTGGTTGGTGTGTTACACCTGTGATACCTACAGTAGCTCCGGGAATGTTCCTGTTTAAATGTCCGTTTCTGTTGTACTTTCCATCGAGCAAATCTGCTCTGTCGCTGCTGTCGTCACTGCGCTGCCTGGGGGTACCGGCGATGCCCAGCTCTTCAAGGGGAGTAGCCTGGCATAAGCCCTTCGGTCACCAACTGCCTCGTGTGCCTTTGTATCCTATCGCACGTCTTACTCTGAAATATTTGCTCTTTCTCATCACCTCTGTACCATTAATTAACAAACATTTCTAAACGAGGTAGAAGTAGCTGGAGAAGACAGCTGGGTGCAACCTCTCTGTTATATAGCCCAGGTCATAGAGCAGCTGATCAGTATTTCTTTATTCTTGAAAGTGCTTCTGTGTCACTGGTTTTTTGCCCACATCTTTTTCCTGAAAACACTTTTATCAGCATCTGTCAGATGGACACCTGGAGGGGGAGTCTTTTGTTCCCCCAAGAGCAGCTCTCGTGTTAAAATGTTTCTTTCCCAGAATCAGTTTCTTTTGGCGTTTCCCACCATGTCTCTGCCGTTGTCTCAGCTGCCAGCTACAGTTCCTTCTGTGGTTTCGATTGGCTTTCCTTTCCACATACGTGCCTCGGAGAGCTAAGAGGTGGCACTGCATTTTCACTGCCCTCCTTCCACTTTGCCCAACTGGAAAGTTAACCCACCGCCCTCGGGTACAAATTGCCTTAGTCAGGACATCGTAAAGCCATCATTCCCTGATGGATGTACAAAGAACATCTTGAATGACACACCCACATGGTCCCTCGGATATGAGCAGTCAGTCCTCATACATCTTTGCAGCTTCATGAGATTTGTCAAGTGGCCCAGCTGCCGTCTGCGCCAGAGGGTGCGTCGCAGTGGCAGTTCTCGAGGGAAGGCACATGCTTATGTACTCCTAATGTGTTTAATTATCATCCTCATTTCTTTCATATAGCAATAATTAGACTTTCAAAGTACAAGTGCAGAACATACCAAATCATATCCTTGTTAGTGGTTTTCTTGAACAGTGAAATTAAGTGATGTGGTCAGAGACGTGTCTTGCATCCTAAAAGTAAATGTTTTTCTACCATCTCCATCAGTGTTAGTGGTGTGGAATAACATCGAGAAGACTGCCCCTGAAATTGTGAGGGAGTGTGCTGCATAACCTAGGAAATGGCACTGATGGGCACCTCTCCTACCACGCGTCGGTTGGCACCAGGAGTGGCAGGGAGCAGTTGCACAGCAAGGTGCAGTCAGTGTGAGAGCAGCAGGGTTACAGCCGCCCTATCCCAGTGCACTGAGGCCCAGCAAACACGAACTGAGCTGTAGTCTGGTACTTCTGTGCTGGAATCTGCCATCCACAGGCACACATCGTGTTTCTCCAGGAGTGCTCATCGTGTGAAGAAACATTTTAAATATCATACTATCGAGCTTTTCCTCAGCACGGCATTAAATCTGGACCTGGTTAAATAGCAACGTTCAACATTTCTATAAACTGGAGATGCCAATACAACTTCCTATTACTGGTGTTTTAATAAATATTTAATGATGAAATTGTTAATATAAATTATTGAAATGCTTCCTTTTTAGTGTGCTTGAAAGATTTTTTTCAATAGGTTCTTTTTTTGCTTACGTTATAAATTGTAAGTTATAGAAATTAAACCAGGAAGACATAAGGTAGATGTTGATACTTTGCTGAGTAGAAAGGTCTGAGTTCTAGCAGTACAAATCGTGTGATAGTTAAGGTAGCTAAGCTCCATGAAACATTTCAGTTCTGTGGATTTAGACTATTCTGACATTAAATCGGGTTTCAGAAACAATTATATTTTGGATGCACACTTACCCTTTCTCAGCTGAAAACCGAATGTGATTTACAGGCCTGAGCTGCCGCATGCTGCAAGGTACACTGCACTGCAGGGTCAGTACGCTGGCCCTTCTGGAGAGTAACGTCGCAAGTGTGCCTTGGTCTGTGTGCTGGCAAGCACGTAGGAATTCTGATCCAGCAGCATGGTGGTGACACAGTGCTCTGCTCCCTGCCCCCCTCAGCTGGCACAGGCAGCGATCACGGGATCGCACCGTGGGTTAGGTTGGAAGGGACCTGAAAGACCATCTCGTTCCAACTCCTGGCCTGGAAAAGGAAAGGACACATTCAAGCTTCCAGTCAATTAATATGCCAGAAGTTGTATTTAGGCAGTGCACATACATTTCCTGGAGCCGCATGGGTTTGCATTTGGGGGTGTCGAGTCCCTGAAATAATTTGGTTTTATAACAGGAAATGCAGTTCCTTATTTATTTTGCCCAGGTTCCTTCATCCTCAGTCCTTAGACAATTGACTTGACTGAGATTGCTTTGGACCGCAAAGTAGGTTAAATCATTCTTTGCTGGAAAAGTAACCATTTCTTATTTACATACACGACGATTCTAAGTTTAACACCATCCTGTGAAGCAACAGACTGTGTCTAAAGACTCAAAATGACAAGCCCTTTAGTGATGAGCAACATGAGGTGGAAATGGGGACTGTAGATCTTCAGACTCTTCTCAAATTCTAGAAGCCTGGATCAGGTTAATGGTAATACTACGGAGGCACCCCGGTACCCTCCAGTAATGCTCAGAAGCTGTGTCTTGCCGGGCGCCGAATGCATCTGCGTTTCCACTCTGGTTTCACACTGGATCTTTCGTGCTTGACAGCTTTCTGCTTCCTTTCCCCTTTCTTTGCCGTGATCGCTACTGACTGTTCTGTTACTCCCTGATGTCCTGTTTTCCCTTCACACTGAAGATCATTTGAGTGCGATCTGAAACTACTTCCCTGGCACAGAGGGATGTGATGGTATTTTCTGAAGTGAAGGTTACGTTCGTGCAGACGGGAAGCCAGCGCCTTGCCACTCCAGTCCTTCGTGTGCTGCTTCCTTCCCTGCCACCCACTTCTGCTGTCTTTCCCAGCTTCCTTCGTGCATGCGGATCCCTGCTCTTTGAGGACTCTGCTACATAGAACCAGGCAGCAGGTGAAGATGGAGCGCAGCTCCTCTGCAAACACCCTTGTTAGCCCTGGCAGGGGGATTGACGCCTTCTGACAATGGTTATGTGCTTGTCACCACTTCGATAGGCTAGAGGTGAATCCTTCTTGGTGCACGTAGTTCCAGCTGCAGCTGAATCGGAATGGTGGAGAAGCAGAACCAGCTCGTCAGGCTCCTACACGCTGTGAACGTGCTGTGCGTTCTGCCCATCTGAAACCTGATTCACTCCTCTCCCGTATCCAGGGCTTCAGATTCCCTCTCTCCTCCACACTAAGCCTGATGTGATCCATCAAGTTTTCACTCGACTGGAGAGGCCAGCCTGATGAGTGACCCAGCAAGGAGGGGGCCATCTGGTAAGGCGACTGTCCTCTTTCAGGCATCTTTAGGCTCTTCAGCTCTGCTGCGTTCCCCAGCGCGCCTGGACTTGTGCAGTTTTGTAGCTGGCACAGCGTTTCTCCGGAACACTTCTGTCCCAAAGGCTGTTCAACCTTCCAGTCCTGTTTCAGTTCAGCTCTGTGATGGCAGCTTCTCTCCAGGCGTCACAAATACCACCTTTCAGACGCTACACAAGAGTTGTCTGCACACTGGAGGAGAGGATTGATTTCCACAGCGACCCATCCTTGCAGAGAGATCCTTTTTTAATCATACAACCCAGTCACCACTGCAGAGCTATTTCAGGACAGTTCTGTGAACACAACCCAGCCCAAAACAGCATTAAACGTGAGTGAGGGATGCAGGATAGCCCCCTGTATACACAGCATGCCATTATGCAGACATGACCAGAGAGACTTTTACTTCACTCATTCTTATTACTTGCGCTGCTAGCCACATAATGCTGCCAAGGTGTCAGTTATGTTTCATTTTACAGATCAAACTAATTAAGAACCAGATGCAATCTGAGTTAAAAAAGATCTGAGGTCAGTGGTGTGCACCGTATGCACAACGGCGCTTGCTCACGCTGAGGAGATGGATTGGAGAGCTGTGAATTGTCCTGCAGTAGGAGTTTCGTCATGCTCAGGGTGGGACATTCTTCTCTCTTTTTCCGGTTTATTTCCTTAATTTCATAATGAAGCTAAAGAAAAGTGAGCAACACCGCCATGGCTTTAAAAGGCAAAGTAAGGGATAAAAGGTTCTGAAAGGAAAATAGAAGAGAAAAAGAGTTTGGTCAGCAAATTAGCGTGGAAATAAAACTTTTTTAGTAATAATATGGAACATGGATGAAAGAGAGAACAGAAAAGAACAAATTGAATCTTCAGTGTGACTTCATTTCAGACCTGTAATGGGGAAAATAAATGTTGAACCAGGGTCTCAAAACTGAACTGCTTAGCAGACCGAGAGGCATTGTTCTTAATGAGTCCAGAACGTCTCAACTAAGTGCTGTCAGGACAACAGTAAGATCTGCAGTAACACCTCTCTGGAATTTGTCTTCCTATAAAACATTGCTCCAGTATCCCTTTGATTATCAAAGGTTCCCCAGGTGTGTTAAAAACATAATGCCCTGAAAGCTAACAGCAGCCCAGAGAATTACATCCTAGGACTTGAGAAGTATTTTGCGGTATTATTTATAACTAAATTAATATTGAATATTTGGAGATGAGTTTCCTGATTCTTAATCAGCTATCTTCTGAAAATATGTCAAGAGATTTCTGCCAAAGCACCACTTCTGGCTTCATGGGTGGATCTAATTCCTCCAGGGTTTCTGCAAGAAACAAATCCCATGGTGGACATGTTCTTGGGCCGTGCACTGCCCACATCCCACGCCTTGTAATTGGGATTAACTCCCTGGGTGAGAGGAATGATCTCCTAGAGCTGAAAGTTCGGGCAGGGCCCTTCACCACTCCTGCATTCCTGACAGAGACACAGCGTGTTTGAAGAAGTCCCGCTCTGGTTTCGCCTCATTGCCAGGTTTGGTTCTGGTTTCAGTATGTGCATTTTCTCTCTAAGAACCTTGTCGGTAAGGATGGCACAGGAGGGTTTTTCTTACGTCTTTTTGCACCTTGTAGATGTATTGGTTACTCTCCCTGTGGAATGTTTCTGTGTTTTCCCGTGTTCTAAACACAGGCGTTTGAGCAGGAGTAACAGTCGATTTGTTAGTTGCTGTAGTTGTACCTTTTGTCCGTTAGTGAGAAACTAGAGAGGAGTCCCATCTTCAGGTCTGCGTTGTAGTAAAGAGTAAAAGAACCCCAACACTCTTCTGCTAGAGGAAGAATCTGAACAGCCAGACCTGAAATCAGTATAAGCGGGAATCATCACATGTAGCTGTTCGATTTTCCTTTGATTCATAAAAATCTCCTCTGGCCATTATATAGATACAAGGTACACGGACTTTTTGCACGATTCCTCCATTGAAATAGAAGGTATTAACTTCTCGCCCTTCGCCTCAAGGCTTGTCCGATAAACTGATGCAAATTGCAAAGGCAGAGACCCTGTTGCAGTTCGCATCTTGTTTTGAACCAGTGACGCGGGTGGATACAGGCAGGAAGAAATCTGGGAACCACAGTGATTTTTCCTGCGAGGTGACCACTGCATGGGTTGTGATGTCACCTCTGTGTCTAGACACACTTAGGGTATTTTCCCATCGACTTCTGAGTTTGCAGGTTGTGTGGGTGTCCTTCTGAAATGAGTCGCTTTGTTGGTCTTTGGTTAGGTCTCTCTAATTAGGGTGTATTCTATACGGTGAGCATCCAGTAATTAGTGATCGATTCATGTAATTATTAGCATTTAGTATTTATATAATAAACACGCCTGGAGGACAGTCCATGCAGAGGCCTGAAAAGGGTCAGATTACAGGATTTTACTGAATGCAAAGATCGTGCGCACTGAGCCAGACGCAGGGAGTAAATGGAATGCCTGAGTTGACCCGTCTAGTCTGGGAGAGAGTTTGCATATCCTAAAATGATAGGCTGTGCGTTCTTGGTAATCAGCGCTGATTACAGAGGGAGTGGAGATGGGCCCCTCTTTGAAGTGGGATAATAAGGCAGC
>NW_010259630.1:65397-73726 GCF_000690775.1 Eurypyga helias
AGGACCAGATGTCTGCTTGATGGTGTTGAAGAGGGAGAGCTGGTGGGGTCCTTCGGAATGGCATGGGCAGATGCGGAGCTGGATACAGTGACTCGGCAGAGCGCTGGGAGCTGCCTGCCCGCAGTAGGGCAGCAAAGTCAGGTCACTCCAGCTTGGCCTAAGCGAGCTGTGGCCTCGAGTCAGCTAACTGCGTCTTTGCCACAGGCTAAGGGCTGAGTACGTTCTGGAGCAGTAACTGTAACACTCTTGGGATTTTTTTCATACATCTGGTTCTATAATAAGAGAGAAGTCAGGAATAAAGTCTTCCCTGAGGGGTTTTGGAGTTAGATATTGCAGTATTGAACCCTAAAAGGAGCATCAGTAATAACCGCTGAGTGTTGCCGAAGGTCCTGTGCTGTGTTCTGCGGGATGTGGGGTGGTCTCGAACGTGGACACTGACTTGTTCCTTCTCTTTACCTTTTGGAATGTAAGAAATGACATAACAGTTCCACGTTGCTTTCATAAAAGCGCACAGAGCTTCCGGGGTTTGTTCATGGTTTATTAGTAAACTTTCATCCAGTCTAACTTTACAGCTGAAATCTGGGTTATAGGAAACAATAAGAAATCAGATAAACATGTTTCGTGTAGCCTTTTTGAGCCTGTCCCTCCCTAGCCTCGCTTAGCTCCGTCGCGTCACCTTGCGTGACATTTGCATCCGTTGTAGCTGATCCCGCTGTGAAGCAAGCGGTGTTCACCCCAGTGAAGATGAAGACCCTGTGATGCAAGAGCAGTCTCCAGGGGTGATGGGCTTTTGGTTAAGGATGTGTTCTGGAGTTCAGAACCGTTTGGGATAGCTTGGTTACACGTGTGATTTTGGACAAGTCATTTAATCACTGTGCCACGCAGGCACTGCACGTGTTCCTTAAAACCATTCCTCTGATCCCCACGTATGACACTGATGGCACCTGTGGGTGGGAAAGACTGACATGCTCAAGCGTGCCTCACGGCGCCTTTCTGGGTTCTTCCAAAACTCCCAGCTCGGAAGCACACGGAAGTTACTCTGCAGCTCAGAAAAGGAGGTGCGGGATATTGCCTGTTGTGTCGGGCACGAGCTGCAGCACTGAATACAGAGGAAGATCGTTGAGACTCGATCCCACACCTGTGTCTCCTGTATTACCTTTGTCTATGCCACAGCGTCACAACTTCTGTCTTTGTACTGCTGGTTGTGATTTTTAAATGAGAAAAAGGATTTTTTTATAACAGATTGACTTTCTCTGGTTTGTGCTTGTCTTCTCCTAACGTGCAAGGCCAACAGACGTGGTTGCTAGGAATGTTACAGGGGTGTAGTGCAGCCTGCCTAGCAGAACCACTTGCTTCAGAACTTGGCATGAACTTCTCTTCCTTTTCTTTTTCCCAGTAACAAAACATGTCTCTTTCACAAAGTGTCTGGTTTCGGTTTTCGGCTCTCCCTTTTTACTATTTAAGATTTTCTTCATGATCAGGGAGTGTATTAAGACGTGTTCTCCTTTGCCAGTAGAATGGCCTGGTCTTGTAACACTTTTACTTCATCCTGCTTCAGGTTTTTTTGCGGCTTTTGCCTATGCACTTCATTTGTACTTTGTCGCCTCTTCATCGTGAGTTAGAAGACAGGAACGATCCCACTGAGATTTGCAGGTGGTTCTCTTAGCACAGAGGTTTATTACAGGATTGCACCTTGTAACTTCTCCACTTGATATGAAGAGAATGAATGAACAAGATGTCTTCTGTTTTGTCACACGTTTCAGTTGTGGCTAACGAACGTTTCGCTGTTTGCAGCATCTCCATCCTTGGAGACATTCAGAAGCTGCCTGCAGGTGGTCCTGGGCTCTGGGTCGCTGTGCTTGTGCAGGATGCCGTCCGGAGGTCCCTTCCAACCTCAGCCGTTCTGTGGCTCCATGAAAACTCTAGAACATCTTGTCGAGCAGTGCTGTCATTGGCAGATCTAAGCACTGACTCTGCAGCACCTCTGCAGCGGTGAGGCAGAGTTCAAATGTGACATCTTGCCCCGGCTCATTCTACTTCCCCGGTTATGTGTCGAGGCACACAACATGTACAGCAAAGATGGGGGCTTGCGGTATGCCCCAGGCATGAAATTTAAATGCATATGCACGTGTGTTCCTGTGGACCTGCTCTGATTCTGTGAAATCTCACCCTGTGTTGTACTTTGGAGCTTTGGCTAGGGCAGGCTTTCTGTGTAATGTTTCCGTGGTGTGCAGCAATGTTCCCAAGAGTATCTGGAACGTCTCATTTGAAAGCTTTATACAATCCATTCCACTCTATAGACAGGTAATTGGTTTTTTCACTTACTGAAATTCCTTCTCTGGATGCATTTTGCTGTTCCCTGCATTGCAAATTACCATTAGTCTTCACCATAGGAGACATGTCCTCACTGAGAGGTGTGCATATAATAGGACATTATGTGTATACTTTGGGTGTAAGACAGAGGTATAAATTACTGCCATTAATGGCCTGATGATAACAAATTGTTATTGTTATATGTAATCTGCATATGAGAATGTCTTCAAAAAGTCATTATCATGCTGCCTGTGTGCCCAGGGGCAATCTTACACCAGAGCGTTTCAGTCTTTCAAATTACAAAAAGCTAATATAACTCTGTGTGACATTTACAAAAATGTGTAATGGCACTCCTTTCCGTTCTCTCCCAGAAATTGTTCTCAGGGAAGTTAAAGGAGTTCTGTGTGTATAAGAACTGCAGGATCTGGCACTTTTTAAAATCAAAGCCACAATTTTTTCTTAAGTGGCACCAACTCAAGAAAATGTTAAATCAAAAAAAATTTTTAATTTGTTTTCTGACCTAAAATGCCTCAGCCAACGCGAATTTAAGGTTCAGTGCTCTTTGGCAGAGAGTGCACATCCTAAATTTCTTCTCATAGTAAGTTGTGATGTCAGAGTTATGAACCCCTAAACCATGGCGTTTTGTAATGGAAGTGCTGACAGGACCTTCGTTGCACCAGTACAGGTCGGCGGCGTTCCAGTCAATGGGGGTTGGGTTTTTGTTGTCTGTGGGTTCTGCCGCCGTGCTGCAAAGGGAACAGTACAGAAGAATTGAAAGCAGAATTGAAATACGCCGCTGCGGCTTGAATCTGGCTCTTGACTGTTGTAACAAACCTTCAGTGTGGTTGGTGTGTCCGATTCCAGGTTCAGGTTTAAAGGGCTGTTACAGGAGCTACTGGCAAATCTTTTCTGTCTGCATGGGTATGTTCCGTACGGTATCGGGACAGGGAGGACTGGTACCACGGCATGGAGTAGTGGATGTTAAGTCGTGGGGTGCAGAACTCGCCTAAATGCCCAGAACACATCACATTTGAAAACACAAATGTTCCTGCTCAAGTTTCATTTTTCTTACTCTGCTATGCGTAGTTTACATCCTAGGACATTTACATCCATAGTTTACATCCTAGGATTCACCTCACACGTGTGATTGTCCTTGTAGTCATGAAGCTGAACTTGCACAGACCCTAGAAGTGAGTCCCTGCAGTAAGAACTGGAGGCTGTGTGTGAAGGAGGGTGAAGAACATAGGCTGGAATTCTTGGAACTCTCTGAGCACCTGCCCGAAGTACTGTTACTTCAATTGAATGTGCTTGAGATTCAGCCTTGCCCCTCAGAGAACCAGTGTCGTGTTCCACACCGAGTCCCACGGTGACGGACGGGGCTGAGCTAGCTGCTGGCCATGAGACGCACCTCCTAGCCAGCACCTGTACGTTCACATTCAGAGAAAGAAAAAGAATCCATTATCCCTAAAGAGAAACACAGATGGCAAAGCCTTGGGATAGTCTGGCTTTTTTATTTATCTTTGCAGAATTTTCCTGGAATCTGGTAACACAGTACTGGAAAGCTCTGGGTTCAAATGCAAAGTGTAGTCGTTATTCTATCAAAGCAGTGTAAAACTCAATGTGACTTTCTGAAACTTTTGGTTAGAATAACAAGATAATAGAATTAACTAGAATATGTAGATTTCCGAAATGATCCATCAGTCTATGCAAATTGCTGTGTTAATAATGCATTTTTAATGCTAAGTACATTTGACAGCCATTTTATCTCTCTTAACTAGAGCTCGGCAACCTGCGTTAGTTCTTGCACCTTACCGACGTAACATTCAGCGCACACGCCACGCCGCGGTGCGAGCCGACTAACGTAAAGCATGTCAAAGCAATGTGCTGATCAGTAAACAAGCTTGTGGCTGGCTTGTTGAATACGGAAGAGAGAAATGAGCAGCAAAAGGCCGTGCTGCTTTAGCATATCTTACATCCTCACTGGCCTGAATTGGCTTCAGATTGTGGGGGCGTCGATGCTAACTGGCACCCGGGGATTCGGCAGAGACACGTGGCCTTCCCGTCAGAGCGGGTACGTTCAGCACGGGTCAGACAGCTGTGCAAACCATGCAGCTTAAGCAGCCCCAGAGCGCAGGGGTTCCTGGTTTGACCTGCCCTGAGCATCTGTAAGTCAAAAGGAGACAGAGGTGCTGTGTCCCGGTTAGTTCTTGACCCCATAAACAGTACAGCTGGTTGTTTCAGACCAGGTGCATGTCAGTATCTCATCAGCAGAGAGTTTCGATCCTCCCTGCAGTGGGTTAAATCCAAGGCACAAAATGCAGGAGTTGGAGCTAGACTGCAAGTGACCATAGAGGTATGTTTGATTATAGCTCTGCGGGACTAAAGGTCGGAGGAAAGTTCTAGAATACTTAAGAGACAATTATCTAAAGTTCAGACTTTTCCAAAGGCATAGAACTAGAAATTATACAGACTATTATCTAAAGTTCACATTTTTCAAAGGAAAGAGGCAGGAGGAACTGCTTGTGCCATCACTTGGCTGTTAATTTGTCTGGGTTCTTCATTTTGTCAGGAACTTATTTACTACAAGCTCTGCATCACAGTGCTGCCACCAGGGTCGCTCACTTGCCGAGATGCTCTGACATACGAGAATGATGTGTTCTTACTCGTCAGGAAACACTACCTTGCTCATGGTTCAGAATTCCCAGCAGCACTTTCCATTTCTGCAAGGGAATGGCTGACCTGGAAATGTGTTTAGTTTTCTGTTCATTAGTTGATTCAGCAGGCAGTTGTGGCATAAACTATTATTATTTCAGGCAGTTGGTAAAGAAAAGGTACAAAATATGTGACACTTTCCAATTCCTCTCCTCTTCAGTACATTTTCTTCCATAAAATACTTTTTTCCCTGTGTTTTTACTGGTGTATTCAGGGATTCCAGAGAGACCAGCTCTCTAGAAAAATAAGAATTCATGCAGATGTTGCCAGTGGGCCACAGGAATGTTTGGTGAATGGCCATTGCACGTGTCAGTTCAGCCTGTGACTTACTGTGGTGCAGGAGAGACGGTTTGACCAGTCAGCTGAATTTTTATAGCACAAAAACTTCTTTCTTTTGAACCTGATGTGTGCTATCAAATTTGATAGCAGTCATCAATCTGCTTTTTTGAAGACAGCACAAATTTTTGACATTCATGACAAGCAGGTCAGTTTGAAATACCTGTGAATGCTTCAGTGCCCATACGGTTTGGCTATCATAAATCAGAGAAAAGATACTATAAAAATGGCCTCTTTTTATTTTCAGATTATTTTATAGGCCTTCTGCTTGAATAGAGTATTGATGCCCTCACCATACAGATTAAGCAAAGGGACGTCTGTGTTGAAAACCCCTGTTCAACAGGATTTTGATTGAGACAGTCATCAAGGAAGATCTAGTCTGTGTGAAATATTACGCCCGGCAGGGCTATATGCATACACTAACGTACACATGTATTTGTTGTGCATAAATACACGCATGGGGGAAGTACGAAGTTGAACCGTGAAACAAAATTCGTTCATTGATGCTAATGAGCACATAGATTGTTTTTCATCTACTAACGATTGAGAGATCTGTAACATGCAACTCAAAGTTGTTCCCTTTAACCAGGTGTTCCTTGGAAAAGTGTTACAGCCTAAGGCAGAACCAGGTGTGTGGTATAACACGGGTGTGGTCTCCAGGCACTTTAATGGCAGTTTTTGAAGCGAGAATCTGTGCTTCGGAGTCGTGTTCAGTGTACTCTGGACCTGCCGAGCAGTTCCTCAGCCCGGGGCCCGCCTGTGAGCCGTGCTGGGTTACAAGGTGAACATCAGCCAGGGTGCGCTTCGAGCGGCTTCGGGCTTTTGTGCTAGATCAGAAAACAGGCCAGGCATATTCTTCCCGCTGTTTTTGTAATTACGAGAATTGAAAACGATTCCAAAGCAGCTGAGTTGGCAGAGAGGCATCGCACATTCCGCTGGGAGCTGTGACTGGGGCTGCATTCATGGGTTCCGTTCCTGCAGCGTGACGCTACCCATCCAAATACGTGTCATTTGTAAATCCCTCCATGGAAAGGTACGTGCTGTTGAGAAAATAGGGAAAAGCATAACGATTTAGGCGTGGCTTGCAGCTCCTGGAGGGTATAAGGGGACCTTTGGAGAGACCTCCATCTCTTTGCACAAATTTATTATTTCCCAGTCTCTAAAACGGGGATTGGAGCGTTCCCTACAATCCACTGCGGCCCTGCTGTTAGGCTGGAATGTTGAAGGCCAACAAAAATAACAGTATTAGTCGAGATCTTTGGAAAATCTGTGTCTGACGTTGCGAGTCCTGAATAGTAACTGTCACAGGCGCGCACGGAGTGCAGCGATGCGCAGGGCGCCGAAACGCTGTCAGCGCTCTCCTAGTGCCCTTGCAGGTGACTGCTAAATGTTCCACAGCCAGCGTTTCTTAGAATGTCATAGGGCTTGCTTTTTCTGTCTCTGCTTCGGCAGTTTCCACTGAAACCTTGATGATAACTTACTCATTTATTTTAAGTGTTTGTGTGAGAATATATGCCATTTATGAACTGAGAAAGGAAATGAAGGAACTGTCCTTATCTTTCCCTTATCACAAAAGGCAGGGAGCGTCATGGTAAGGATATTCTTGCTGCTCTTCTGTTTGTGCCAAAGAACTCTATTACGGAGTCTGCTTTAGACTAAAAAATGTACACAAAGAGATAGTTCTGATAAACATGAAGAAACATTTATTTCTGCCATCCTAGTGCTTCCAGCTGTAAAGTTTCCCATTTAAATTATTTCTTCACATAAATAACATATCCAGCATAGATAGCAATTTCTACCACAAAGTCCTTAACACCATTAATGATTTGATTTTCTGAGAACATCATAAAAGCAATAGGAGGACAAAAAGAGCTGTGTAGGTGGAAGGTTACGCAGCAGGGAAGTCCACTGATCTCAGAATATCAGAGACCATGAGGGAATTAAAGAATTGCAATAATGGGTGCAGGGAAAATGACACTGCGATGTAAACTGACTGCTTGGTTTTTACTTCTCTCTGCCATTTTACTGGCTGACCTAGAACTGCAACGTGCAAGTCCTGTAGGAGTGGCAGGTGAAGGAGTTGCCTCCTGCCTGCTGATTGCACATCCAGGTGGGTGTCGACGCCACTGGAGTCACTCATGTCCAGCAAATCCATTTGTATTAAAACACTTCTCAAAGTCATCCAAGAGCCTCAGAAGAGATCAGGGGTCTTGAGACCGGTTGGGAATGGGCAGGAAGGACTTGGTCCTGTGGTGAGCACATCCTCAGTTGGGGTTGTTCAAGCTGCTCTTGTCTAGGAATCACGCGGGACACCTGGTGACCTTCTGCACTGTCGTCGTCTGCTCAGCTGGGAGGGAGATATTCCCGTGACAGTCTCTGTCATGGCTCTTCGGCAAATCTGCTGGTACACTTCAGAAACTGGGAGTCACCTGGTGATCTAAATGAATAGGTTGGGATTATGTTTAAAACAACGTACAAACGAGCTCCAGATCTCTGAGGCAGTTACGTACTGCTGGAGCTGTGTTCCTGAGGAGTTGCGGCAGTTACTCAGCTCGCTCACCTTCGGCTGTTCCTTAAGCCTGCGGGACAGGATTGAGCTCCCAGCCTACCCCTGCTGCTGGAACACCGTCAGGGAAACGGCCTGTAACAGGACACTCACATTTCAGTGCACCACGAAGGAGGGCGCAGGATTCGGGGATTTGGATGGCTGATCCGCCTCAGCGGCTGGAGCAAAGGCTTAGTGTCTGCCTGCGGCAGGTTACCTCGGAGCTTTACTAAGGTGGAGGGGCTCTTCTTCCTTGTTTTGCTAAAAGTTACATGAATAAACAAGTAAGCTGAACAGCGCTATAATGAAGGATCAGTGGGTTAATTGGAAAGATGAGTGGGAAGTGATTGTCCCCTGTCCTGCTGAGCACCTGCTGCCGAGTTAATTCATGCAGCAGTGCTGGAGGTTGTTCCTGGAGGAGAT
>NW_010259630.1:73737-92796 GCF_000690775.1 Eurypyga helias
CAATGTCTACAGAGAGGAGAAAGCAAATCAGATAAATTGAGCTCAGTGCTAATCAGCTGCTAGGATTTATTTTCAGGTTCTAGGAACCAACTAAACCGTCTGTGGGAGAGTCATTGTTCTTCACGCAGGAGTCACATCTCCAGCAACACCAAGGTACATTTATTTCAGGACACAGAAAATAAGGGGTAGGAACTGGTTGCTAAACAATTCCCACAGCAGAACTGAGTACTTGGCATTCACGGGCAAAACAATTCGGTCATTTCATTTTGCTTTTCCTATTGACTACTACTGATTGCCTGTTTCTTTCCAGGCACAACAAATTCAACTGTAGTCTAACACAGCATTTTTTAACAAAAAACCCCCTTTGTGTAAAAAAGAGAGGTTATTCTCTCCTCGTCTTGCATCTCTTCTTACATAGGAGTAACATTTGAGCCGTTAAAAGTTCCTTTACACTTAAACAGTTCAGCTGAATGTCCCAGGTATCTTGCTTGTCTCTTACTTTATCTAACGTTACCGAACCTGATTTGATAACTGTTGCTGGTACCAGGTAGTTTCTCATACTCAGTGTAGCGTCACTGACAGGCACTTCATTTTCTCCATCCCTCCTCCTCATTTTTTTCTGCCCTCTTCTGTTTGTCTCCATAGTACTCTTTCACTCCCTGACTCTGGCTTATTGGAATGTTCTGAAGCAGGCAGAGTAGCAGTGAGTGTGCCAGGAACACGGAAGGGATCTGAAGCTGTCACCAAGGGCAGCGTCTTCGTTTCTTCCCGCAGCAGGTGCCCTGCCTCTTTTGCATGGCTGCAAAGGGCCGGGTGCCTGGGCTCAGCACACCAATCCTTTCCCCCAGCTTGGGCGGAGGAGGACTGGACCAGACTTAGGGGAAGGAACAGGCGGCATCAGTACAGATTGCTAGAGCACAGGAAGTGACTCAATATACCTGTAAAAGTCTCTGGAGTTCTCTAAACAACTGCAGATGTGACACTTCTCTGGGATTTGTCTCAAAGACATGGAGCTGGAAATTGAGCCCCACATAGGGTTTTTTCCTCCTTTGAAAGGTTAAAGCAAAAGGATTAAGGATGCAGCTTATGCTGAGATGTTTTTAATTGTGACAGTCAAATACACAGCTAAATCTATTTTACAGCTATTGAAAAGGGGGGATACAGAGTAGGAAAGGGATGATACTAGATAAAAAACCTACCTTTTAGACATTACAGTGTGTGGTAGTCACTCTTCCTTTGGTAACGCTGTGCAGACCAATATTCAGGAGAATTTAGCTACAATAGGACTTTACTAACACAGCATTTCCCTTTGTTCCTTGCAGTTCAGCTAGAGAGCAAGTATGACCCTGGAAGGGGCTGAACTTACCACATGTGCGTTTAAGTCTCTGACTCGTTCAGGCGAGGAGGAGGAGTGCAGTTTTTACTGAATTCCAACTGTGTGCAAATTGTTGGCTTAAAACACTCTTGACTTTTCCGCCGCATCCTGGTGGCACATGCAGCACTGGGTGTCATCAAGAGTTTGAGTTGTCAGAATTCTTGAGAGCTTATACCTGAAATGTATCTTCAGTAAACACACATGTATCCTTTAATTTTAAAAAGGGCACGAGGAAGGACTAGACTGTTCATTTAGCTCCAGGGTGCCATCAGTTCTGATGTGATGGTTTCCAGCTTGAATAGATAAAAACTCAGGATTCCTGGAAAGAAAAATCATTAGGAGTCCTTTTTGTTCTGCAGAGGTATTACGACATGACCCTATCTACTGCTTTACGAAGTAGTTCATTTTTAGGTTGCTCTTCATCTGTTAGATACCGTAAGCGCGATGAGAAGTGCTGACATGCTTCCATAACCTGCGGGATAAATCGTAGTGCGAACCTTGCCGGGCTGTGTAAGTGTGATCGGTAGGCGAGTCCGCCATGGGAGGAATACAGCACGACTGCGAAATCAAAGACTCTGAGCTTCAGAAGGCGCCGACTTGAAGTTTAGTTCCTTCGTCGCTCAACGGGAAAACAAGCCACCTCTGTTCTCCTGTATGAGGCAATTACCCCATGGGCTTAAATACATTCATCTTTCTTCATCTTTTGTTTTATGGCAGTAGTGAACTCACTGTAGGAGTTACCTACTGATCGGTATCTTGATTCAGGATGTGATAGTTCAGTAATGTTTCATTCTGTAACCATTATGTTCTGTAACTACTGTTACTCTTTATTAATATGTCTCCTTACTAAGGACTTGAAGACAAAAATGCTGCATTTTATTTTATTTTAATGTGAAAGATGTCTTTACAGTATTTGCTTCCTGAATGTTTTCCCTTTTTCCCTTCCCTGCATCTTTCCCTGCTTTTGTACTCCACAGACTGCCAGCTATGTGCACACACCTGTGTCTTACGCGGTGACACGTGCCGCACAAATTCCTGGGCTGTCAGAAATGGGCTTAGTGATCACAGTTAGTACAAACTTAATGTCTAGGCTACTTCATGTTTTAAGTGAGTACCTGACCAGTACCAAGACCACAGTAGACAACAAAGCTTTCTTACAGTCACTGTATGTATGTGCATGCACATGTTGTCATGTGCTTCAGGTGCCCTTTTTTGGTTCAGACCCAAGAGTCTGGTCCGTGTTGGACCTGTCACATGAACGTCGCCTGCCTGCCAAGTCTTCTTCTAATGCCTACCGCGTAACTGAGTCATTTCTTCCCTTCCATTGAATGGCATTTAGGGATTGCATGTGCCTGTTTTAGAGCATAAAATAATCAGGAGGCTTACTGTTGTTCATGATGCTTCAGGAAAATTAACTTCGGTAGCACAGTGGAAAAGCTATCCACAAGAGAGCCTGTACGAGTACCCAAAGTGAAATCCAGGTGTAATCTTTTTGATGGTGAACTGAGAGTTGAGTGACTAAGAGAGCTTTAGCTGTGTAACTTTGTCTGGGTAGGATGCCGCGTAGGCAGATGCCTCTATGTGTTTCTAAAATTAAGTATCTGCATATGTGTGCAGAGATAAGAATGCCCTGGGCTCATTTCCTCTGGCTGCCCTCATAGGAGACACATTCTGGTTTGGTTTGGTCTGTTTTCATCACTGAGGCCAAAGAAATGTCTAGATCACGAAAACTTGGGCTTGCAACTTCTAATACATTCAGCTTTTCTTTTGTGCGTCTGTGTACTGTTCAGTAATAAAAAAGAATAATCTCTTAGAGCAGGGCAAAATATTGTGCCATTTGTGCTTACAATGCATGGAACATTTGTTTTAATTGATGGATTGTTAAGTTTGGGTTACTTTAACATTTCACTTCTCTCTTTGTTGCACTGGTTGAATTTTTATTACTGTGTGACTTGCAAAACAGTGGTGAGTCATGATGTAGGGGTGTATGCAGAGAAAAAAGGGAGGGGCTGCCATTAGGATCCCGCTAAATGACACAAGAAAATGCGTGTGTTGTGCTCATTCGTTTGGGGCATGGGCAGCCGGACCGACCGCGGAAGGATCTCTGTGTCACATGCTGCTGGTGTCCTGAGGATACAAAGTGCGTATGTGTTCGTATTGAGGTTTTCTGAAATCTTGAAGATAAAACTCTGGGTTTAGCAGTTATTCTGTCTGGTGAAACAACGCATATTTTCCCCTTTTCAGACAATACCCTCAGCATATTGGCAAAGCATAGTGGATTCAGCCGGCAGAAGCAAGAAGTGTATCTCCTGCCAATCATCATAAGTGATAGTGGGAACCCTCCCATGAGCAGCACCAGCACTCTCACTATTCGGGTCTGTGGGTGCAGCAGTGATGGTATCGTCCAGTCCTGTAACGTCGAAGCCTACGTACTTCCCATCGGGCTCAGTATGGGAGCCCTGATTGCGATTTTAGCGTGCATCATTTTGCTGCTTGGTATGTATTCCTATCACTGCCTGCTGTTGGAAAGGTTTCCGATTGCTGGGTGCCTGTAAGCGAGCAAAGAAGTTGCACAGAGGGACACAGAACCCAGTGCAGGGTAGTGTGCAGCAGTACTGAGAGCCCTGCCAGGGCGGCATCCCTCCTGCGCTGAGAACTGAACACAAGCAGGCAAGTCCCAAGCTGAGGTAGTCATACACACAAGCTCCATAATGAACAGTTACGGAACATGAAACCACAAACCAGATCAGGTACGTTGAGGAGCAAAGGGCACGCAGTGTGTACTGCACAGGATGGGAGATGGATGTGTTGTATCTTCTGAGACTCGTATGAGTTCATTCTGGATTGTAATGGCGTAAGAGACGTCACAGTTTCACAAGATAAGCACTGTATATTTCACTAAAACATACAAAATCTGTGTATGACATCAAGAGAGGGAGAGAACGGTGAAGGACGAGGCCTGTTTCTCCCTTTTGCAGTTTCACTTTGTAACTGAGATTTGCATTTGTAACAGATTTCAGCATTAAGCTGCAAAAACAACAGTGTTAACAACGTAGAGCCTTGGATGCATCTGTCGTGATTTGGAAACTGATGTATCTAAGCTCTTCCTGTCTTCCGACCTTATTCTCTTTTCAGTTACATAATGTGAGTCTGCTGCAACATGTGGAAAAAAAGAAGACACCAATTTCCTTCTGTCATCAGGGCTATATTTTCAGAAAAACACCCTCTAATTTTGGAAATCTCCATCCATAACGTAGATCGTTATAAACTATGTTCAGTGAATGATGAGAGCTGGACTTCACTTAGGTTTGTAACTCTTGCAAAGGGAAAGGTGGTTGTCTAAATGTGAGGCTCAAAAATGGAAGTATGTGAAATCTTACTGCTTCTATAAAACTGAGCTTCAGGTGTGAATATGTCCTGATGATAGGAGAGTAGGGGTCTAGCCAGAGCTTCTGATCAAATTTCCATCACTAAATGGGGTTAAAGTTACAGGTTTTTCAGCTTTTCACTACTCCTATTACTCTTACTTGCACAAGCATCAGCCTATCGCCTTCCACAACTGTCCTTACCATGTGCTGCTTTGATTGGAAACTCTGTACCTGATCTGCCTGTGATGCTTTCTTTGCAGTCATTGTGGTGCTGTTTGTAACACTACGAAGACATAAGAATGAGCCTCTAATCATCAAAGACGACGAAGATGTGAGGGAAAACATTATTCGCTATGATGATGAAGGAGGTGGAGAAGAAGACACAGAAGCTTTTGACATCGCAACTTTGCAAAATCCGGATGGAATTAATGGATTTTTGCCTCGGAAGGATATTAAGCCTGATCTTCAGTTTATGCCCAGGCAGGGTCTGGCACCTGTTCCTAACGGTGTTGATGTCGATGAGTTCATTAATGTAAGGCTCCATGAAGCCGACAATGATCCCACGGCTCCACCGTATGACTCCATCCAGATTTATGGCTATGAGGGAAGAGGGTCAGCGGCTGGTTCCCTGAGCTCACTGGAGTCCTCTACATCAGACTCAGATCAGAATTTTGACTACCTCAGTGAATGGGGTCCTCGCTTTAAAAGACTTGGAGAACTTTACTCAGTTGGAGAAAGTGACAAAGAAACTTGACAGTGGATTACAAACTGTTTCACTGTTGACTTAATGATCATGTAATATTCTAGGGCCACTGCTGTTAGTTAAAACTGGTGTGGCTTTTTGTTTTAGAGGCAAGTTTAGCGCCAGTCATCTATAAAATCAACTACATTGTAATGTTGAACCAAAAAAAAGTATATGTTAGGAGGTTAAGTCTTGTGGAGTGTGAAGTAAAGTATGTGGAGTGTCTAGAAGTCTTTGGATATTTGATATTCACTTGACCACTCTGAAGATGGAGATTTGGATCTTTGCTTATCTTCAGTGAATTGAAAAGAACAAAAAGAAATTGGTGCTTTCTTAGAGAATGGACTTGCAGGTGTTTTGCTGTTGAACAGTAGCTCCTGCCAGTATGTGTAAAGGTAATGGTTTGTTTCTGCATTGCCAACAAAGATCCCGCCACAGAAATGTTAAAAGCAATATCTTGGTCTTCTTAGCAATGCTGAATAGAAATGGCATTGTAAATTCCTACTGGCTTCTACTGTGCAGTGACCATACATTGTACATACAGTAATTGCTGGCCACGTAACCACAGACTGAATATCATCTTTAAATATTGTGTCGAGCCTTAAAATATTCACATGTTCTTAATCCATTCCAGTGATGGGTAATAAGTCCTACTAATGTGCAGAGATTCCGAGGCAAGGCTACATAACCTTGCTTTACAGAAGGATCTGTTTCTAGAAGAATCAGTCCTGTGCTTCGTCTTCTTAAAGAGAAAACTGTGAAAAGAGATGGACTTACATGTATGAAAGAATTGCTGATTTTATTGCTAAAGATTGAATTTATTTGTTTAATCTTTGAAATAAATATTTTATTGATGTCCATTACTGCTTTTATTTATTGACTGATAATCTATAGAGTAAGATTATGAAGAAAACTAAATTATATCAGTTAGATTTTTTTTCTATATATAATGAATGTTTCATACGTGTACATTTTGAACATAAAAGTGTCAAATTGTTGCAGTTTAAAGCAGTAACCTATCCATTTGCAGTAACTGAATTTTAAGAGAACGCTGGCAGGAATAAATCTTTCCCTGAGAAAACTTTTGACAGTTTTATATCTTCGTCATAAACCTAGTACCTGGTGTTTTTAATACAAGCACAAACAGCTGGAAGTAAACTGGTTCATGTGAATATTTAAACTATAGACTTTTAGAAATCCACACATAACACAGTACAATAAAAAACATGCTTATAGTTCTCCACTGTATTAGAGCAGGAACCAGTGTGTATATAATTTCACTGCTTAAGTCATTAGCATTTCTTTTCTATAATAGTCACAGTGATGCACCAGGGCTCTTGCACACAGAAAAAGAACAGCACTAGGAGCTGCGAGCATACTCAGTTTGTAATGCAAACTTGCCATTTAGAAGTAGCAATTGTGTAATAAAACTATGTATTACATGCAAATCATTTTAATTTTCTACTTTGTTTTGAAGCTATATTATTGTTTGTTTATTTACTCCATGTATTGTATTCAGAGAACTCCTGTATTGTTTCCTACTTTGTGAAATATATTTTTATAAATACCTTCCTCGTTACTGCTTTTCTTTCAGTTTCAGCTGTACACTGCAGAAAGGAATCTGCCCGAGTAACTTCATAGTTTGTCAAGGGATGTGGTTCTTTCCAAAATATTTATTTATTAGTTGACTACAGTCACCATACAAGAGGATCATATTTGAAGCCATTTCTGACAGTGTGTGCAGGGTTAGGTATGTAGCAGCCTGTGACCACAGGAGTTAAGGGTGTCTAATGCACGGTGCTGTGCCGGCAAGAACCTCACCTTCTTTGTGTTACCGTTCGTAAAGTTCTTTAAGCTCCTCGATAACGTTTGATCTGCAAACAACAATGTCTTACTGCATCACCCCCAGTTTTGCCTGTGTTTCAAAGCGGAAACACGGACTTCGCTGTAGCTGTGGTGTGGCTGGTTGTAATGACTGTTTGTGGAGATGCTAACCCTGTTTCTGGATGTATTACACAGATTGAAATTAATGAAGTATCCGATTCATTTCAGTTACACTGCATTAAAACCAAGGTCCTCTGAATAACTTTATCTAGCAATCTTGGTAATACGATAAACTGAACAGGTGAGTCGTCTGAAGACAGAAAAGAAGCAGTTGTCAAGATTTCGGTGCAAACCAACCTGTTTATGTAACAGTGCAGTACCAGCCAAGCACATTCTTGCTCACCACTTGCAGAGAGTGCCAGGGTGTTGTGAATCGCCAGACCAAATCCAGTGGTAGTGTAAATGGGAAAGTCTGGTCCGAAACAGACTGAGCCAATGTCTAGTCTGCATCCCAGTCCTGGGAGCAAAGGAAGGTGCTGTGACATACGGCCTTATTGCCTATAGTCACATCAGCGTTTAGGGCAAGTAGCTCTGACTAGGAGTTACACTACGTACTGTTGAGTTTTGCAAAGCTCTTTTGTAGGTAAACTCGCAAATGGATAACCCTCTGATTGCCTTTTTGATTGGAAGTGCCTTCTGAGACCACAACAGCGCATTCAGTAATAACATTTCCAGGGAAGAAAATCCCATCACCGGCCCTGTAGGAGAGGCAAAGCATGACCGAAATCTCATCATTGTCAAGTCAAAAAGAGGCGGTAGGTACCACTGCTGGGCACAGCTGTACGCACTGCATTGGTACAGGCGCTGCACGTGGATATCTGCAGTGCAGAGGGAAAAAAAAGTGAATGAATCTGTCAATAGCAACATGTGATTTCATGGTCATTGCTACCCCACCAAAGGGAAACGATTATTCTGCAAACCAGTTCTGTGCCATTTGAATGTCCAGTGTATACAGATACATGTTAGAGAGTTAAATGTTGATTATTCAGGTTTCCAGTACTTTCTCCCTTTTTGGCAATGAAATTAATTCAGTATAAAATCCTTTTGGATAACAGCAGTCTTTAGGGGGATTAGCATCATAACGTTCCACATTTCACACCTTGATTTAGACATACTAGTGACATTCTTTTTAAGCATGCAAAAGGGTAGTTCATCTTTTTCAACAACATTTAATTAGCAATTAACTCACTGTAAGTGACAAGGAAAATGCATTGAATAGGAATTAATATGGATAAATTTGGGAATTAAATTCTCAAAATCTTATACCGGTGCCAGGCGCCTCAGAGTGCCGTTGATTCTGGCTTGCCTTCACCTAGCTGTGTCTCATTTGTCAGAGCTGCTGAAGTAAATCATCCCACACAGGAACGCTGGAATTCTAAGTTTGAAGCCTGGACATTGTCCAGACACAAAATTCAGCTCAGGCATCTAAATAGGCAAGTCCCATGAAGTGACTGTGTACGTGTTTACTGATTGTCACGCAGCTGACTGAAGGCGCTCAGCCTGCTCTGCCCTTTGCAGTGACTGAAAGCCGGTGCTATTTGTATGCCGTGACCTTGAAATCAAGCCACGGAAAGCTCGTTTAAACACAATACACTTTTAACCAGGTATCATTTATACCTTTTTGTCTATGATGAATTTGAAATGACTGTGAAATACATAGGACAGAAAATGGCTGAAGATTTTCATTGAAATCAGCAGTTGCTGATCACAGGAGAAACATTTAACACTGGCAACTCCAAATACCATCAACTATGTCGCAGCGCAGCCCTAACAACACTCAATCTGGAGAAGAGACAGAATGTCTGCAAATTAGTCCATTCAAGATAACTGTTTGTACAGCTCTGCTGGAGATGGATCTGCTGATTTCAAGGCACTGAGCTATAAACCACCCCAACTACATTCGTGCAGTTGCATGTACTTATATATGCGGCTGGCACATGTTTTTTGCAGCCTGCCTGGTCATTGCATCCTAAAAAAGGATAAACAGGCTTAGAAAGCTTCTCCGAGATCCATCCAGCTGGAAGAAACCTTGGCAGGTAGTCTGTTTCTGTATCTGATGTTCTTGGGATATAATTTCGACCTTAATTGAGCTATTGACTGTTTTTCTCCTTTCGCTGCCCCTCTCTCCACCAGTTCACCTATCCTGAGGTGTTACTCTGTGAACATAATGTTAGGGAGTAAGTGCACCAAGACCACGCAGCTCTCTTTCAGCTGGTGTGTTCAGTGACTGGAAACAAGCAGGTAGGCCAGGACAGTGCAGTTCACAGAGCGCTCTTCTCTCTCTCTTATTGTCCTGTTTGTGTTTAAAATCAAAACAAAACGAACCCCAACGAACAATTGTATACAAGTGGCTTATTTTTCAGATGTGGTCAGAGGACTGTGTTGTTACTTGAACAAGGTCAAGTGCTGCATTCAAAAAAAGCGAAGCAATACAAACCTGTATCATAGGGAGAGTTACAGTGAACAGTCTGGGGTTACTTACCCCTAAGGACTGTTTCTGCATTTTAAATTATGCAGAAAAACCTAAAGCAAATGATGGTGCTTTTTACTTAATAAAACAGATATTCAGGAGCACCACACATTCGCAAGTACTGCTGACCAAGAAACGTGAAAAGAGGCTACTCAAAAAACTGTTCTTCTGATTTGGCAAGTTCTTAGCAGTGGCAGGATGGCCTAGTGAAACACAGCTTCGTAGAAGGGGAAAAAGTGGGAGTAGTCACCCTTCCTGGTGTCTGCTTTCAGAAGATAGCAGGTGTCATGAGCAGCACGTAGAGTGAGCAGTGGAAGCTCTCTGTAGTCTATTGTTCAGATCAGTTGGACTTGTATTATTTCTTCATTTGTACCCTATTTGTGCAGGATAATATTTTGGATTTGCAGAAGGTGGAAACCAATTTAACTTGCTGTATAATTCACTGTGATGGTTTTGGTAATCACACTGCAAAATTACTCTAGCTGCTGTATTATACAATACTGATACTGGCTTATGTGCTGCAGAACTAGTTCCTCTCCAAGTAATGTCATCGGCTTCTAAATGAGAAAATATAAAAGCTCTGACAGTGCTTTCTGTGCAACTGCAACTAAGACATCTTCCAAAATGGCTAATAAAAGCAAGCTGAAGCACAGAGTTTCTGGCAGAGCCTTGTAAATGTACTCATTAGCATTGCAACACTATTCCTTCTTTTTTTTCTCCTCCTCACCCCCTCACATTGCAAAAATTAAACCAGTGAAATGAACAAAATATCAGCCTTCTCTTCAGAGGGGACATGTAATAATTTCCACTATCTCGTTTCTTCCACTCTTTCAGATGCCTGCTTGAATTTAGTCTGCGCAATGGTGACAGGAGGTGGAAGGGAGGTGTAGAGGTTTTCATTACATGAATGGAGAAAGCATGTATGACATCAGAGCAGCAGTACCCTCTCCTCTGTCAGAATAAAAACCTTGCAGGTGTTCCTCCAGGGAGTTCTCATCACAACACATGTATCCAAGGATAAAGCCTCCTCAATGTACACCAAATAGAACTGTTCTCTTTCTGTACACTCCCAACAAACTCCTCGAAGTCGGATACTGCTATCTCCAGTTCCCAGTCATCGCATGGACAGAGGCCAGCTATTCCATGGTAGATACCTACAAACAGACTCACTCCACGGTGCTTATGAGCACGTGGATGTGTTCCTGTGCTGCTGTGGGAAGGCTCTGATTTGTGAAGTTTGGAATAAACACCAGTGAGACAGAAGACAGGTGGCAGCGGTTTGATAACCGACGCTAAAAGGATGGATGATTCTGGAAAGGGACCTCATTTTGTATCTTATGTGGGGCCTTGTTGTCTACGTCCAGTCTCGATAACCCGGCTTCCTGCCAGGTAAGTTCCATGGTGAAGGGGGCCAAGAGCCTGTCATCTACAGAGGAGTAGGGGTGGCCTTACAGTCCCTGTGTTCAGGCGGCTTTTACTGTCCTCCAGTCAGCACTGGCTTCCTTTCCATTCCTGCAGCTTCAGGCCTTAACTGTTTCAAGCTGTAGCAACCCAGTATAACCTGCTACACCAAATAAAGCCGGGGAATTGTTAGGTAAAATGTCACTGCAACACAGAGCGGGAGATACAATTAATCCTTGGAGAAAAAGGTCAAGTATGAATCATCAAATGCTGTAGGTTTTTAATGGATCTTTTCAAGCCCTCTTATTTCACATGAAACAGCAGCCATTTATTTTATTGTACATAATATTTCTTCCTTACATAAAAGTAACAGTTGGTGGTGAAAGGGCTTTATTTACTCTGTCATAACGTCTACTGGTTCTCTTTTGTAATTTACAAAACAAACACGAAGTTTACAGCCCATTGTTGTTCAGACCCAGCCTAATATCTGCCCAGAACAGGAGACGACATTACTTCCTTCGTTCTCTCCCATTCTCATGAATGCGTTTGGCTTGTTTAATTAATTTATTGATCGATTGAGTGACTGATTAAATTTAGCATTGTGGCTGTTCTTATCCACATGGCAGTTTGTTTGAGAGCTTTTTGACTCAGACTCTGGTAAGAACCGTTTCCTTTCAAGCAGAGGGCTAACATCAGGTAGGGCAGAAAAGCAGAATCTTAGGAACCTGGGAATGCCTTCAACTGCTTTCCACGTTATTCCACTGCTCCTGATCCTGAATACATTTTACCACTTAAAGATGCATGAAAGAATTTGGTGAGTAGGGCTTTTTTGCAACCCTAATGGGACACAAACAGAATCTATTAATTTTGAGAATTTGCTTCCCTTTATGTTATCATGATGGTCAAATGAGCATGTAATGACAGTGAGCGTTTTGTTATCACAAACCACTTGTAGTTGAGGGAGGAAAAAAAGACATTTAACATTTTGCTTAAAAAAAAAAGGTGTCTATTCCTAAATTTTCAGAATGATTCCATCTAGTTTTAACTTTCATTGTCATTTCCCACATATGGATTTCAATAATCCCAAAAGGTACTTGCACTGAAATCAATGTCTGCTGGCTGGCTTTGCATGATAAAGGGGGCTGGATTTAGCCCCAAGGAATGCTTCGACAAATCCTTGTTCTCCACTCAGGAGATGAGATAATGACAGTTCAGGTAAGTTTTTTTGATAGAAAGTTACATTTTACATTGAAAGCCATGTCTCCACTGCTGGGTTCCTCCTACATTGTTCAAGCCTGATTATATGTACCAATATGCACGAAACTCATGCAAACTGAGATCTATTCTTTCTCCTTATGAAAAAAATAAGCAGTGGCTACAGCATTTTATTTTAGTAATATTTTCAGTGTGCTTTGTGGAATATTTTGTGGAAACATACATATGCTGGCAGTTATAGGAAAATTATTTCTATCAGGAGAACACACGTTATTGGTGTAAGTGGGCTTTTCATGTGGATCGTGAAACTTCATAGCCTGCTATCCATTTAGCTTTCAACAATGAACTGTGGGAGCTGTACCCCCTCTGGAAAGGTTGGGTACATTCTATTGTCATTCCAAGTCAAGAAAGGTAAAACACATGAGAACTTCAGAGTCAACAGGAGGTTTACAGTGTAAGAAAAGTTGTTGGGAAGACACAGGTTGTGCTCCAAGTTTCACTGCTAGGCTGCTAAATGCTTCCTCATCTTAATTGTTTGGTTTTATATGAGACTAGAGACCAGCAGGCTGAATAAGTATTTCTGAGTGAACCTAGCCACACAAACTGTGTGCGAAGTGAGTAACCTAAGGTAACGCGTTAAGGGGTAACGAGCTGTTTAGTCCTCAGCAGTGCCTGCTGCACAGGTGGGAGTGCTGTAGGCTGAGAAGGGCTAATTTGCTTGGGTCTGGTTTCACATTTGGTTCTGATTGCTTTTAGGTGGAAGGAGAGGCACAAAAGAATCAGCAAGAAACAAGCTGAGGCAAGAAGTCCGTGTAGTACAACACGTCCTGGTATAACCCAATAACTGATCAGGTGAGTGAGTAGCAGTACTTTTTATCTTTTATTTATTTATTTTTGCCTAGGAAGGCAAACATTTGTCTTTGAAAGCTGAAAGTCAAATTCCGAGTACTCAGAAGGAGAATGTTGTTGGTATTCATAGCACTTGATGCTTTTTATGTAAAACATTCAGCTGGGTTTCTAGAAGTTGTGAAGGGCTAATGATGAAAAAGGGGTACAGCTCAAAAAAAGGAAAAAAAAAACCAAACTGCTGTGACTAGTTCACCTGGCTCAAAGGGTAAAAGCTTCCCCTGTGCAGGGAATCAGAGTGAGACCTGTACGCCGTTTAATTAACACTTAAACCCACAAAATATGGCCCTCAGCACTGCAGTGATTTTCTCTGAGGACACAAACATAGAGAATAAGACTCAAGCTTGCAGGCTATTGCCATTATGTTGGCAGTCTCATACATCACTGTACCTTTCATGCCTGTACCCAATGGCTTTACATTTCTGCAGTGCAGTGTAAGCTGAAAATGTTCAAAATTGTACCAGTCAGCTGGTGAGAATTCAAATACTGTACAAGAGGTGAAAGTGAATGAGCAGGTAAAACATAAGGTGTCACTTATAATCAAATCACGGTGTTGCAACCTGGGTGTGAGTATAATTGTTTTTAGTGTGTATGCAGTAAACCCCAAATCATATTGGGAATGTAGTGATTTCTGGGATGAGTAGCAGAGCAGAAAGCAGTATAAATGAGACTAAAACCCCAGAATTTCTTTCTCCCAAATACATCATGAGACAGAGTGTGTGGAGTATGGGAGAGAATGACAAAGAAATTACCAAAATTTTGAAAATGGTTCTGCAAATGTGAACATTTAACACCCTCATGTTTAGTGTTAAATGAATGAACTATGCAAGAAGCTTGAAGAAGTTATATGGTACTATAAATAACGTGAAATTTTGAGAAGGAGTTATCATTGTAACACATGTATCAATAAAAAGGATTTATCTAGTTCCCAAGCAGATACTTCACAACAGTGGCCAACTTCTCCTTACCCTTTACTCTGTGCCCATCATATTTTATGTGCTATTCTCTCAAAAAATATTCCTGACTTCTGTCTGCGTGCTTTGCTGATGGTGTTCCTATGGAACACGTTGCATGCCCAGTTTTTTATTTAATGTGGCGTGGCCAGCAACAAAAAAACAGCCCTCCCGCCAAATCTCCTCTGCTCTCCCACCACTACTCTGCTTTCTGACAAGAAGGTGGATGTATTTTACTAAGGTGAATGCCATGTAGTCAGTTATTTTTTAATTATAAAGCCCTTTCATATGGTACAGATGAACTGTATGTTCATCACGTGTTTTGAGGTATGTTTGAGTTCCGGGTAATAAGTGATTTCTAATCATAACTTCAGTCACTTAAATGGGTGTGTTATGTGCCAAAACAGTGTCTTTTTCAGGACCTGGTGCTGTATTTATGGATAACTGCCTGAAAAGAACAGTCTCTGAAAAAAAATCCAAAATTAAAATGTGCCATTCAAGCTAGATAATTTCTGGTTTATCTCATCTATAAAGAAAGAATATGATCAATTTGCCCTTATTTTGCCTGAGGTTAGTAGAAAGGTAGAAAAGAAGGAAAAAAGGAGCAAATGGATTGATGAGAGAAAAGTTATAATGGAGGTTAAAAAAAAAATGCTGTTATTCACACGAGGTTCCTAAAGCATTAGCCTGGTTATTTGCCTCCATAGTGGAGCAGAGAAAGAACATATTGATAGGTTAATAATAGCCAGCCTTTAGAGACTCTCGGACTCAAGTCACTGTAAGAATTTTTTCTTGTGACATCGATTCCATTGAAAGTCTAAGAGAATTTAAGAGGAGGTATACGCTGTAATGTATACTATCTCTTTAATGTTCCACGGCTGTAGGAGCTGAATGCCTTGCTTTCCTTAAGTTACCCACACAACAGCTCTATGTTGTAATGTGCTGTTGACCACCTGGCACAAATTAAGGAACTGAAAGTGAGATGCTAAAGGACTTGTGTAGGGCCACACAGAAAATGTGAAACCCATGAACCTTAATCTAAAACCTATGCATGTCCTGTGAGAGCAGGATAGCCACCTTTCCTGTTTGTCTTAGAGCAGACTACGCAGTGTCTTGAACAAGTTAGCCAAATACCCTACAACTCAAGAAAATACAACAGAAAATACTAAACTTCATGGTTCTGTCATTTGATTACAGTGTCTTCTTTCAATGTAGTCGTGACATTGTTCAGTTCTACTGAAGTGAACAAGAACCTTCTGTTGAGTCTAATGTCTGTGTGTGCAACAGATGAATTCATGATTTCTCAGCATTTAGATGTGTGAGCTGCCTCATTTCTTACGAATCTTTTTAAATGAACCAATCTGGAATTTCTTACTAGGCTCAAAATCCTGATTTTTTCTGGCCTGTACATTAATAATATGTATGTCTCTGCACTCCTTTGAGGTATCTGTGAGTGGAATGGAAGTACTATGTGGGAAAGGCATTTCTGAGTAGTCCAGATGGGGATGTTAGTCTCGAGAGATGAAAAACTTCCTCTGGCCTGCTTTTTATACCGAAGGGATGCTTTGGATAATCATTCAAAAAGCTTTTAAAATGAACCTTCAAAAATTTTACAATCATCCTTCCTTCGTAAAAGGCCTTTTCTGCATCACATCAGTGAGATGAAATGAAGATGAAGGTTGCTCTGTTTAAAATAATTTCTTTCTGACATTAGTTTGAATTTGGCTTTTATTCACTCTACAGCAATCTCAGTGGAGATCACGTGGCATGGGCTACTGTTCCCATGATCAGAAATTTTACATTTCAATGATATGTTTGTATTTCTAGATCTAAGCATATAGAGATAAGTAGTGATTTGAGCATGTCCTGAATCCAGAATGTGTTGTCCCCAAGCTAGGGAATAAATGTACTTCTTCTGAGTTAGTTGTTCATGTTCCTGATGGAGCTGGGACTAGCGGGGAGGATTCTCAACCTCAGTGATGCTCAGCCTAGCCCTGCCCTGCCCGTGCTGTGAGTGTGGTGTATCCTTGGGTAGGTTGGCTCTGCTCCGGAGTTGATTGGCATACACAGCAAGGGGTTGCTCTTCTGAATGAGCAGCTTTGGGGTGTGGAGATCTTGCACAAATGGCTATTACCGTTTGTTCTCAGCTGAATTGCAAGGGGGAAATGCAGGGAGCCTTATACTGGGAAAAACTGTAAGGGTGCGTCTTATGAAAGTAAGTAACACTTTCTCTGTAAATCTGGAAGAGAGCATGCAGGTTTCTTATTCAAACCCTTGAAAAGCAGTATGCTTGACAAACCTGTTACTCTTGATTACAACATAATGTGTCAAACTCCCAACTAAATAAGCAGGGTGGCTTTCAAGACAAACAAGATTTTTTTTTTGGTTACAGTTATGGTCTAGAAGGCTTTAGGGAATGATATTCCATAAACTGGCCATCCAGATTCCTGACCATTTCTTACACCAATGTGAGTCTGCAGTAATTTCAGTGCAGTTGTAATCCAGAGCAGCTGAGGCCAGTGAAAAGGACTGTCACTGCCTAATACCCTGCTTCTGGATTTCTACTGGAGTAGTCATGCTCACACATGGACACTGATCCCCAGTAACATCTGTGTAACAACCCCCGTTCGCAATTTTGCTTTCATCTTCTTTGCTGTTTTATTTGTCCCATATGATAAGAGGTCTTAGTCATTTTTTCCTTCAGTGTTGGAAGGAAATGAAGAGAATGTCTGCAAATGGCTTCTGCTCCCCTTTTTATGATGATTATGGATAAAAGGATGAGATAACAGTAGTTCCATAAAAGAGCAACACACTTTAAAGGTATGGCATTTCCCCTCACATTTATGCATTATTTGTTATCTAAATATCTCCTTCTCCCTGTTTCCTGTGTTTTGGAACTAACAAAAGTTATCAATCACCTGGAACTGTGCTGATGTTTCCATGGCAGTTAAGTAATTAGGTGTGCTCACCAGGGGCTCTGATTAGTCCAATAAAACCCTTTGTGCAATTCTTTCGCAGAGTATTGCCCTGCATTGCCAGCCTATGAATAAAGTAAAATTGTTGTAGCCACAGACACATATTTTCTCATTGATACACAATACTTGAGCTTTAAATGCCTTTATTGTGTTCTTTCAGGTTTCTCAGTATTCAATTCTGATCTAGAAATCAAAGCTCTGACCTGAGGATGACCATGCTTTCCCTGGCAGGGAACAAGCCGTTAACAGCTTGTACTCTAAACGTGCTAGCAGCTGGACAGCTTTTGTTCCCAAATCACCATGGCCAGTATGATGGAACTGGTAGGCACTTTTCCTTCAGAAGAAAGTAAAGAACTGCTCTGTGAACAGCTGTATTGCACATTATCATCTAAAATTGCCCCTTCTACTGAGTTCTTGTTAGCCAAAGCTGCCCCTCGAACTGGTTGGAAGGGAGTAATTACAATAAACTCAATCTATTAGATGGGCCCCTCTGCCTGCTGTCAACATGCCTACCAAGCTGGCACATGGCCGCCGTCATGATCTGACTTGCACTAACACAAGGAAATCGTATTCTGACAGTTGCGATATGAGTGAATTTTATTGTGCTTCTGTTTAGGTACTCCTGGCTACACACACTGCCATATGAAACTGCTGAGGTGCCACATCTGCTAGGAAGGGCCTGGGTGGTTAATACATGGGAACATCTTTGGATACACATGGGACAGAGAACTTAAAGGGGAGTTATTTTCCATTTTGGGAGGATAAAAGGAAACTGGTGACTTGGAATTTAATGTAAATTTTTGGTCCTGCAAAGAATCAGATGGCCAATATGTCATACTAATCCAGTGTTCAGTTCATTCTCATTGCACTTTGCTATCTCTGACCTCTGTTAAACAATTAGTTCTACATAGTAAGTTGCTAATTCTTCTGGGCTCTCCAGTAACATTAAACAATTTGTGTCATGTAAAATTTCAATTGCCCTTTATTAAAGGTAGTTAAATATTGTTTGCAGGCACTTTGTTGATTTATTACTCTGCCATAAATACAATGCAGAGAAGCTTGTGGTTTCCTAGTTTAAACAAACATACTATATATTGTTTGCTCCGCTAGCATTAATGCAATCATCCATGTTCATCGCTCCAAAGACATATGCAGATACTTAATTAAGTGGCTAGCAAATGAAAAATGCCACATATGCCATATAGTCACAATAGCAGAGGAATGGAATCTTCTGTCAGTATTCCATCAAAATTCACAATGATGTTTCAGAAACTTATTGGAAGTTGAAGATTTTTAGCCTTTAGTTAGAAAACACAAAACTTTTTGGAAGTCAAATGGAGGAGGAAGAGATGACAGACTTTACCCTTTTGTGAGATCCTGTATATTTGCCTTCACCTGCTGCTCTCTCCCCAAATCAGAAGTCCGCAAAACCTTGTGTCAATCCTTTGTCCTCCTTCGGCTCTCTCCCCAAATCCCTCCCCCTGCTGCTCTCTCCCCAAATACCTTCACCTGCTGCTCTCTCCCCAAAACAGAAGTCCGCAAAACCTTGTGTCAATCCTTTCACAGCAGTGAGTGTCAACTGTGACAAATTCAAAGGACATAAAAAAAATACTTAACTCCCTTTTCAGCAGTTTTATGCTGCAAAATAGAAGTTTCACGCCACTTAACCTCCTCAACTCCTTGTAATATTTTCTTATTTAGTACTTAAAAAAATAAAAAAAGAAAGTTTTTAATTTATTGAGGAAAAAAAAAACATGGAGGAACACTATT
>NW_010259630.1:92827-103437 GCF_000690775.1 Eurypyga helias
GATACAGCTTGTCTGTCGCTGCAGGGTTCCAAAGTAAAAAGAAACTTAAAGATATTTGAATGTTTCATTATTTTTTAAATAGAAAATCAAGTGTATAATCAGGATAGCAGCAGTTTCCAGAAAAGACCTTACTCTCGCTTCTGTTCAGCAAGCAACCTTTGTTTTTTCTTCCTATCAATTAATATGATCTCTCAACTTCTCCAAGAACAGGGGAAAATAAGATGGAATACAAAGATCTCATAAAGATCTGAGCTGTGACTATACTCAAGGATAACCAATGCCAAGTAGAACAAAAATATGGTCATCACCTTTTATTCAGAGGGAGCAGATGCTCAACACACATCATTGCCATGGAGACCTCTGAATTCCTGAATACCCTGTTGTTGAACCTTTTGAGATGAAAAAGGGACATGCAGAGCACGTAGCTTTTATTAAGTTTTGAATATGCATAAATATAAAAATGAGGTATCATCTACCTATATACAGCTTGTAATTTTCCTCAGATTGATTTGTGAGTGTTGGTGCTAATTTTAGTCTTTTTGTTAGTGTACGTTACATTTCCCGTTAACTAAATTGCAGAGATTGCCCTCTTAAAGCACCTTGAATTTTCAAACGTGTACCCAGAGGCTGGAGTAATGCACAAAGTTATCATGTATAAAATCATTATACTTTTGCCAAGTGGTCTATTATTTTGGACTTTTATATAAGTAATGTTTTGATAAGAACAAAATGTGAATACTAATAGTATTTCTTGTAGAGATGCTTTTCTTGGTAGATATCAGAGGCTTACAAAGGTACTGAGACATCTGTCAATATATTTGATGTATCTGTGGCATGATTACACATCTGTTCATGTGTCCCTCGATCAGATAGCTTCTTAGGTAATCACCATGATGATAATCCCAAATTAATTTGTTGAAAATTGTAATGTATTGCACACTTCATTTACATTATTTAGTCTTACTGGGTTAACTCAGATGAGTAATGTCTCTTCTCTCGTATTTTGTTAAAAATTTCACTTTTGGGTATACTGTTAGACATTAACCAAGTAATTCACTGTTCAAGATGCATATTGACACAAAAGCTCAAAATATTCCCTATATGTAAATGGTAACTAAACTGCGTGAGAACTAATGATGGGCCTGAGCAAGTAAGTTACATTCTAGACTTCTCCAAGTAGTTATTTTGTAATGACATATTGTTGTATGTCTAGAATCTTTGACAGCTCCTATTGCTAATCTAAGCCACAGAGGGATCTTGATCTTGACCCAAGAGCTAACTTTGTTAGTATTCATCTTGGATTCATCACAACTCCAGTTGTTGTGTGTAGCTGAAATCACACAAGCAGTGCTGGAGGTGATGGACAGCTGGTGGAAGCTAAACAATGTTGGAGTAGTTTGGAGTTCTTTTGCATGTGTTTCACTTGGAGTGCTGAAGAAAGCATGAAATAAGCACATCTACTGTGGTAGGTACTGAGAAAATATAAAGTAACAGAGCAGCCTCATACTTAATTAACCAGAATACTGGGTACATAGACTGGGCTATGCAAGTTTCAAGGTTTTTCTGTATTAACCATTTTTAAGTTAGGACTGTTACCCATAATATTTGTCCTCTACTGCCTTAAGTTTAAATCTTGCCTAAGATTCTTTTTTCCATTCAATATTAAAAATGCAGACAACAACAAAAATTTCTAACATAAACCAAGCAAAATCTTAAAGCCCTCTTACCCCACCCACCTCACTTGAAGATGAATTTTGGTTTTGAACTTGGTTTTAATCAAACATAAAATGGGATGTTCAAGTTCAGAACATTCTTACTTTTGATGCTGTTCTTGTTCTCTGGATTTTTTTCAGTGTATCTGATTCTTCCTACAGTCCATTTGAGAGCCACATATTCATCAGCTGACTGCCTTGGTTGCATTTCAGTCCAAGCTAACAAGTTTTTTCCCCAAAGATAAACCAATAACATAGTTCTTCCAGTAATGCAATATTTTTGTTTAATTTATCATTGCATTATGCTTGAATGTCAGTTTTCAGTTCGAAATTAAAATTGTATCCTTAAGCAAACAATGGGGGATTCTGCCAGTATGACCTTTAGGGTCAACCATCTCATTAGCAGTCAGCTTTTACAAATGCATGTTATTTATAGGAGAGGGATTTACAAGCTGTTAAACTAAACAACAAATTAAATTGTCCATGAGCCATCGTCATCCGATATAGAAATTCCCTGTGGGTAACAATCTGCTGCTTTTTCAATGGGAAGTTTTGGAAAAAATGTAATACACTGTATTTTCTGCCAGCATAACCTTTATAGGGAACAGTCCCTTTTTTATTGTGATGAAAAACTGTGCCATCAGTGTAAACAGCTCCAGATGCACAGTGAAATTCAGCAGTCACAATCCGCAAGCCTAATTTTAATGAATGCTCACAGGCATCTCTCTCATCTGCTAATTGTTTTCAATCAAACTTAAAATACCACAAATAGAGAGTAGCTTAGCAGTGCATTTACAGTCTCCATTAACCATTTTTATCAAATATATTTAAAAAGCAATAATCTGAGAAGATCAATCTGAGGAGAAATGTTTCCATCTCTGCATTTTGAAAACAGTAGTATTGGTTCAAGTAACCAGTCAGCCTTAGCACGATGTGGTGCAATAAAGAAATACATTGTGACATCATATGTCCAATGTTCTTAAAGACTAGGGAGACCAGATTTCTAGGATGCCTAATGATGCTGTTTTGCACTGAGTAGCTTAAGTGTACAAGCGCTTTAGTTACTGTCACAGGGACTCTTTGTTTTGCGTGTTTTGCTGTTTCTGCTTTAATCTTTTCAGGTGTTTCAGTCTTAAGTATGTCTTATACAAAGTCTATTAATTGTTCTGTTTTGGATCAAATTACTTATTGCTTTCAGGAGTCTAAGTCATTGTTCCACTGTGTGTTTCAGCTTACTTCACTTCTGTGCCTTCTTTATTAATACTGTCCTTACAAAAGAAACACAGTCTAGTCCCAATTTATTCTTTTTCCCTTGTTTCAACACCTCGTTTCTGCCTGAGAAACACTTGTATCAAGACAACTCCAAAGAAAAGCTGCTTCTGTTACTCACTGTGCTTTGTGCTTGTTCTGACCTCTCTTCATACTGCACGTGGCTGGGCAGAGCAGTAGAAAGCTGCTTTCAGGACTTCCGAACTTGTTATGCTTGACCGCTTCTGGAAAGAAACAAACAGAATCCAGAGTCAGGTGCTTACTTGAAAGCAAAAAAAGCCCCACAAACTTTTGTACTCTTTAATACTTAGTCTGTATTGCTGGACATCGGTGGGGAGGGTAGGGGTGAGCCAGCCCTGATACTGTAAATGCAAGTGAAACAGTGCTCACTTTTCATAAGAATTACTGTCTGCACCATAGTCTAAACAAGTCACAAACCTTTAATAACTGACCTTCTTTATGACCTTAATCAATGCCAAACTAACTTCACAGATCTAATCACAGCCGAATATTTTAGAGCAGCCCAGTGACGCTGTAACGCTACCAACAACAGGCCTGCATTCTGACCTTATGCTTAAATTCAAGGTTAACACACAAAAAATGCCCTGCAGGACATCCGTTACATACAACTATTCCAATTCATCCCACGGTGTGGATGTAAGCCCACTTACTTGCTGAGAGCTTTTGTCAGGGTAGTGGCTCTACTAAGGTTATGACTTTTATTCTGGGCTTCCATAAAAGGTGAAGCTAAGTTTAGACCAGCAGGAAATCAAAGAGGACATGGACTTTGCACCGCAAGAAGGGTACGGTCTGTACCTCCCTTCCACGGTGTTTAGCATGGACCAGACAATCACTCAAATTACCACATTCCCAATCCCGTGTTCAGGACGGTTTCTGGTGGAATGGGTAGGAGGTCTAGTTCTTTAATACACTGATGTGCAAGGGAAAATCTGGGAGATAACATAGGGTCCCCAAGAGCCGCAGAAGAGAAAAATCATTTTGGCATGGGTTGACCACTAGCCGTGGATGGCTGCTGGCAACTTTCACCATTGTAAAAGGTTATGCAAGGACCTGTGTCCCGTACTCTGGGATTTAAACCTGGATAGCTCTCAAATGGATGAAGTTAAACAACCTAGCTGCTCAGTTAAAACTCACGATTAGCTTTTCATTTTCTTTTTTTCCCTCACATGTCAGAAGGGCATTGTCTGGATCTCTCAGTGAGAGTTCACGTTAAAGAAGAATCTGCATTTCATGACAGTTTAGGACTTCTGGAAAACAGCTCAGTAGAAAACAGCAAAATACGAATCACTACTTTAAACCAGTGAAAATGTTTTAAGATTATATACTCCATATTCTAGAATGATAATATTTTGTACACAATGCTAAGCTCCAGAAATTGCATCTAAATGAAAGATTTCTGCTAGTTACTGGGCGTAAGCTGGTGACATCGCTCTGTCCCAGGTGATTAATCCAAGTCGCTCGCAGTCCCTTGAGTGGCATCCAGTTTTACTTCTGCTATGACTGTCGAGCCAATGGTACTGTGAACTGGTCTATGTTTTGTTGCATGCGTCATCAGCAGAATTGCAGCTGGGTCTCACTGCAGAACTTTTATTAGAAAGATGATGTATGAAGCAGAAGGAACACAGCTTGACTTTCAGAGCCCAGACTGAGTTTGCTGCTCCAGCAGTTGGAGAAGTGGAAGAAGGGCTTTTGACATGCAAATTCTGTATCATTTTGGTACAAAGGCAAATAATGGATGATAAATACCATATCCCATTATATACACTTTACGCTTTGCAGACAGAACCCCACTTTGATACGCACAACCAGGAGAAAAGGAGTCAAAGGGGGAATATGATAGGGACATAAATGTCTACAAATAATTGAGCAGCAAGAATCCCTGTTGTGTTATTGACAGTGGGTGAAAATGGCATAATAAGGAGCAATAGCGTGAAATTACTGCATAAACAGAAACATTTAAATCAGGCATTAGGGAAAAAAAAATCCTTAACACAGAGAAAAATTAGGCAATGGAAGTACCTATTTGTAGAGATATTTTAAATATCACTACAGGTTATTCCAAAGTGTGATTTCCCTTGACAAGTAGTTATAAAAACTGAAGTTTCTTTACCCATTGTATCTGTTTCTTTAGTCACATTTACTGATTCTCAGTGACAACAACTTGTTTCTATACCATGCGGTTCTTGTCACGGGCACTGACAAGCAACAAAGTGAGAGAATAAGGTGCTTACTGAGCTTCAGTTATAATCAAGGAAATTGGTGTTCTTTAGAGCAAATTGACAGTGTCTTTTGGATTCCTGCAAGATCTTGATTTTAGGACTCATTTGGAAGTGCTAGAAGTAAGCATGTCACTTTACTTACAGTACCATTTGGGTATCCTGAGCAGAAGCAGAATGTTAAAAAAGTGTGCAGTGGTCATACTGAGCATTGATGTAAGAATGTGAGAGAATCGAGGTCTGCTGGGAGAAACAATACCTTGCATTAACCTGCTGATAGTGCTACTGACCCTCTTTCTATAGTGTGGCATGGTAGTCACCCTTAGGTCTCATTTTGCAGGTCACAATGAAATATGGAATTCCAAAGTCTGGCGTAGTATGAACATGCTGAAATGGCCAGAAAGTGGGGAAAGTTAACAGCAGTTCATTCCTGCGAGAAACAATCAACTTTGTACTCAGAGCTTCTTTTGTGTGCTGAGCTGCCATGGTACTTACAACAAAATTATGCTGCGGCTTGGGGAACAACTCGCTTGTCCTGCTGAGTGTCCAGACAAGTAAGTGCGGGATGGTTGGTTTTGGTTATGAGTGTTACTTTGGTTTTGTGCTTTAGTCTTTGGTTGCTGTAGAAACTGTTTCACATTTGGGGAGTTTAAGGGCCAATTACAGATAGATGAGAGCTTCCCTTACTTTTGGCTATAGGACAGGAGACACCTGTAAGGCCTTCTCCTGGTAAGTGCGCATCTCGGAACACAAACATTGAACAAGGCTTCGTACCAGGCACGTTTTGCCAAGGATTGCATGTGTCTTTCTGCAGGACTGAGTGTGGCAGCACGAGGGAAAAAATAAGTTAGGCTTTATTCCTGTTTCCTGGATATTTGCTAGAAACTGTATTCTTATCCTAAGTGGGAAGATACCTTCCAGAATTGGGTAGTTCAGTCTTCTGCTTATTAATGAGGATGTGTTAGTCGTTATATCAAAATCTACCAGAAAACACTGTCTGGCGTCTTCTCTTTACTTCTCACTCTTTTTTTTTATTTCATTCTTTTGTAAGAAGGTTTCACATTTGCTTTTTGGATATTCACAGTATTTCAGCATTTGGAGTCTGCTGAGACTCCTGTCCATCCCTGATTTGTGCTGTCAATACTTGACGCTTACTCATGAACCACGAGAAATCCATTATACGTGGTGTGCGGCAGCCTTTAATGTTGTATTATATTGTCTGTCTTTAGCTTGGACTATGTTATTATTTAGCTTAATGTGTTTTAAGATAGAGCAATACCACCTGCTGAATTTGGTACAGTTTCCAAGACCTTCACTAGCATTGTGGCTAACAAGCACCCAACTGCAATGTATATTTTAGATATAAAATAATTAAGATAATTCCAATTTAAGCAGCTTATGTACACTTTAATAAACTGAATGTTAAAAGCATTTTAAGAGGATTCAAGGGTAGAATTACTGGAATTCTGAAATTACATGTAAGGGCCAATTTTATCTGCTATGTATTAGATTTGTCAAGGTTTTTTAACTTCCCTTTTAGGTCATAATTTTGTGGTTGTTCATTGGATTTGTTCATTAGCTCCCCTAGCTTGCCAAATCACAAAGAGGCTGGCTATCTCAGTTCACTCTGAAAAGTTTCTTGCTAAATGTAGCATTACAGGGATCTTCGGCTGTCCCACCTTGATGAGTCTTTACTGAATGTACTTATCCCTCAAGAAGAGGGATCTGGCTGTCTGGAAAACTCTGCCTGTGTTCAGAGAGTCAGACAGGTGTTGGTTTGAGATTTTCCCCATTTTGAGCATTACTACCAATAATAAAGAGTCCATTTGCTGAATTAATCCCTAGTGTCACCTCTGTAAGCCTTACTGTAACTGACTGGAACCTGCTAAAAAAGCAATGATGTGCTGGCAGCAGTACCCTTCAGTTAACTTGAAACTACTTTGGCTCTGCAGGAGCAATAGGAATAAACTTTTGTCACTAATTAGATACGACTGGATATATACATAGCTCAGATTTGTTGCGAAAGAAGGTGCCATTTTATCTTGTCTCTTTGCAGAGCAGAGCAATGCTTTAAATAAGACCTGACAGAACACTGCTCTTCCTGGTGTCTGAGCGGACCTTCAGTTAACTTGAAACTACTTTGGCTCTGCAGGAGCAATAGGAATAAACTTTTGTCACTAATTAGATACGACTGGATATATACATAGCTCAGATTTGTTGCGAAAGAAGGTGCCATTTTATCTTGTCTCTTTGCAGAGCAGAGCAATGCTTTAAATAAGACCTGACAGAACACTGCTCTTCCTGGTGTCTGAGCGGACAACTTGATACATTACCATGTAACATCACCATTTGTTTGCGGTTCCTCAGCCAGCTCCAGTCCAGCTGGCTTCTTTCCAAGTCATTTTGAATTGCTTCTGGAAGATTGTGTAAGACATTCTGTCTGATAGTTTGTTACTATAGAGATCTTGAGCCAGATCATCCTTTTAGAAGCTTTTTTCCTGGGTATTTTTCTATATTTCTGTAAGGGGGAGCAGTTCTGAAGCCAATTTACAAACTCTTCAGAGCTCTTCCAACAGAGGGAATAATCTCGTGGCAGACAGGGGCTGTAGAGTCCCCAGCCGCTTTTCATGTTTGCTGTCTTTCCCTCTTTTACACCTTCTACAAATATCAGTTTAGTTCCTTATTTGTTACAGCCTTCTTTTATAAGCTATTGAAAAGGACTAAAAGTAATGAGGACAGTGAAGTGTACTGTGGAGAACTTGGTCTCTTTGTAAACCTGCCCAGTTTGTAGATGGTGGTGAGAGATGGTGTGTAGGCTGTTGGGGTTCACGCCTCAATTCTAGTGCTCTGCCTGGAACTCTTCGCCAAGACTTCTCTCCTTTTCCCCATCTTCTCTTCCCTAAAATAAGGGTAAGAAAACTGACCTTTGTAAATTACTCGGTGATCTCTGATAAGAAGCGTAAGTTGAAATAATTATTAGTTCTGGTAACTTTTTTTTTTTAAGCAGAAAGTACTTGGGGATGGTGGGAGAGGGGGGTGGTGTGTGAGACATTTACAAGCATTCTTCCCAGGCAAAATGCACTAAAAGGTTCCCGCCAAGACTGTCCTTTTGGAGCTTTTACTTTTATCAGAGAAGTTCATTAATATTAAAATACTTAAACCAAAATAATCTTGGTTTTGCCCTAGCAAAGCTCCGTCTTTACTTGCATCCTTTTCCCCTGTGAGGGCAGCAGAAAAGAGCCAATGGATCTGCACAGCACCGAGCAGGTTCTGGTGTTGAGGGCTATTTTCAGGCTTCAGTGGGCCATTGTCAGTAAGATGACGGTGTTTCCTGCACTGCTGAGGAAAGAAATAATAGACTGGATAATTTTTAGCTTTCTGTTTTCTAAAAATGTAATGTCATAACTCTTCCATTTCCATGTTTTGTTCTTCCTGTTATTTCTAAAAGAATGAGTCAGAGAAATGGAAACATAGCTGCTGTGAATAATTTAAAAGTGGTCTGAGAATAGCTAACCATTACTTCTGGTGATGCTGCTTGTGATGGTTACACAATGATAAGATTATCAAAAGAATTGTGGGAAACAGAGAAATGGAAAGGATGCATTAAGTCATATAGTCATTTTTGCTTCTGTAGGATCATGCCTTACATTAGTTCTACTAATGGCTTGTCTGGCTACCTTTAAAAAGTTTGAGAAAACAGATTTCCAGTATTGTTTCAACATTATCCCTATACCTCCTGATTCCACTAAAAGATTTCTTTTTCATTATTTCATTTCATTATTTCTAGTTCTTGCTGCTAAAGACTCTGCAGGTTCAAACAGACTGCGATCACTCCCTTTCCCCTTCATACAAGTGATGAAAAAGTCATACTTCATATTCGTTGCACAACAAAAATGCATGACACCATGTTTTCATTTAAAATGACAGCATTTCATAAAAATGAGTGATCTTACTGAATAAATTTCTTTACTGTTTTGCTTTCCAATCTGTTCTGTCTTGGCTCCATCTTTCACACCAGTGAGGGTGAGTAGGTTGCACAGCACAGAGACTGGAGCTGTTGTCCAGCCAAACCATTTCTAGTTGTCTATGAAAGCAGAACGGCTCCATGCTTGTCCCAAATACTCTCTAAAGCAGCGAAAGGATAGGATAAATTTACTTTTCTTTTTTCATCTTCAGTAATCAGTTGTAGCCCTGAGTCTGAGGAACCCCATTTACTCCTCCATACTTGCTTTAGATGGCTAACAGCATTAAAAAAGACCAATCAAATATTAGTTTATTCTAATTTGGTCTCAGATTCCACTGTTCGGTGGAAAGAAAATTTGGCTTGGCCATTAACAAGCATATGCTGAAGAACTGTAGAGATCCAATTTGATCAGGATGGGAGGATACAGCTTTCCTGACTGAAACTTCAGAATGTAACTATCATCTCAAAACTGAACTTTCCTGTTTGCTTTTCTCCTGTTAACACTGTTTTCATAAGAGATTTTAATCTTTAACTCAGACAGAGACAAGATGTGGAATTAGAGATATAAACGGCTCAGGGATACCTGCAAGCAGTGGGTAATTTTTGTTGTGTCGCCTACCAAAACAGAACAGTGGATATGTGCCATTTGGCATCACTTTAATTGATTCCATTGTGGCTACACAATTACTGATCTATTAGTACTGCTTAAGCCCTGCTAATTTTCAGGAAGGCCACCTGTGAAACCGCGACCCTTCTTATGGATCCAGACTGAGCCCTTTTCCATTGCTCCAAACTATTCAAGTGCATATGTATGGAAGGACAAGCCAGAGCGAACCTCCAGAGCTGCTTGTTTGCAGAATGGTGGACATCGGATTTCGTGTTTGTCTGAAGGCTGACGCCTTGGTGTAGCTGTCTGTACTCGGGTCCCCTGAGAACTGCGTAGCAGCCAAGGAGTGGCCTGGCCATTTCCTCGTTCCTGACCTGCACGTTTCCTGATCAAGCCCTACCTTATAATATCTTCTGCACTGGCATATTTGACGAAAATCATTCCCTTCAATTGAGGTTTGAAATTTCTCTGGTTTCATAGATTCCATCTTTCCACCCAAAGCTGTACTGATCTTTATCACCTCTGTTGCTGTTTGGAAGGAAAAGCAGTTTGGCAGCCCCTCTGCTTCCTTTCTTCACAGCCTATTGCGCTTAGGTCTAATAGGGAAGTATAAAACAGGGACCAACCCTTGGAAATCCCTTTAAGTCTCACTCGGAGGCCAAGTAGTTAGAGTCCCCTCAAGTGGTCTGTACTTTAACCCTAACAACTGCTGATTTTCCTCTAGCTCCTCTATTCATCCTCCCTCAACCTTTCCCTCAGTGGCTGAAGCAATAGCGGTAAGTCTGAGGAGAATGGTCACTCGTCATTGCTGCTACCCCTTT
>NW_010259630.1:103460-103977 GCF_000690775.1 Eurypyga helias
AGTCTCAGCCACCTCTCGTCAGTTTGCTGACATTGCTCTCTGCAGGAAACTACTTCCTTTTTGTTTCGACTTCAGTAGGTTTCAATTATGTAAGTTAAAGGGTTTCCAGCTCGGATGTTTGTCTCTGATTTTGGGGATGAGGGAAGCGTGGGAGGCAACAGGACAGCAGGTTTATCAAGCAGCTCCTGAGGCGAGCTCTTGTCTCTGCCTGTGCTGAGGCCAAAAGGCGCTGTTTTCCTTGGGAGCTCACTCTCTCTCCTCCGTGCCCCGGGTGTTTCCTGCTTTCTTGTCTAGGAGACAGCACTGGAATCAACATTTCTGTGAGTCTTCCTACATTAAAAATTCTTTGCCCCAGACCCACCTGGGTGAGAAGCCAGAGGAGAAAAAACGGAAGCGCCGCACAGGCGCTGGGCACGTGCACATCCCCGCGGGACTGTGCTCCCACCCCAGGACGGCACCACAGGGAAGGGCTGAGGGACCGAGGCCGCATTCCCGGTGGCCTTACAGCCCCCCACCC
>NW_010259631.1:0-9560 GCF_000690775.1 Eurypyga helias
AAACCGTTCTATGATTCTGTGATTAATCTGTCGCTACAGTGAGGCAGAACTCACTGGAAAGAGAAGCCCACCGACCGCTGCCCAGTGGGCCCGCGTGCGTGCTAACACCACTCCCCAGAACTGTGCCGGCTGAGGGCATCATGCTCACTGTTCTCTGCCTGTGACTTCACACACCCGAAGTCTTGCCAATCTGCTTCCTAGAGTATGCAAAATCCATGCTGGGGACCAATTATGTGCCATGCTATTTCAGAAAAGGCATTTAAATAAGCGGTGCGTTTTGCAGGGTTTCCTCGAGGCATTAGTTCAACTTTGTCTGTATAGAAAAGATAATATTTTCTTTTTTAATAGGAGAAGTACCACACCAGTTTCTCACCATTGCGCGTGAAGCCGAAAGGCATCCTCTTCGCGTGCTGCTTTTCAACCAGCTGGCACGTACGGATGGTAACGTTGTTTTGGCTCACTTGGAGAGCACGTGAAAGCGCGGCATCAGCAAACAGCGTGCCTGTGAGACTGTACTTGCGCTGCTTTCTTTGGGCTTTAGATCAGGATCTTTTGCTGACATCAGTGGGAGCTGGATGAGACCTCAAAGGCAGCCCGCTGGACTGAAAATCTGAATGTGTGTCTAGCTTACCCATGATGCACTCCATCGTGATCACAACGCCCCTGTTCTTATCTGATCGTTCGTGGTGATTAAGCAGATCTCCTGAAGTCAGGAGTAGACTTTGTAGGGCAATTAAGCGTCCCAGGCTCGCAGAGCTACTGCAGTTCTGGGTGAGCGCTAGCACCAGAGATGTGTGTCCAAAGCCGCGCTCCCGTTCGAGTCTCCGAGTTTTGCGGATGGCTGTACATGCATGGCAGTGGCCTGGGAGAAGCTCTTGGTACTTGCTTCCCGTTAGAGCTCCGTTACCTTCTCCAGCCTGTCCGTCCACGCCGAGGGGCAGATTCTGCCTGCGCCCCTGGAAGGAAACAAGGCGTTGCCAGGATCGGCGTATGTAACCGGTCGCTGCCGTCTCTTTCAAAACGGGGAGCGGGGCCGTGGTTACGCTTCGAGGTCACAGCAGTTACTCAGCTGGTGAGCTGCCCTCTCCGCTTCATCCAGCTTTGTGGGCTGGAAACGTAGGGGCAAGGGCAAAGATTTTGTCTCCGGAGAGAAGGAACTGCTAGGGCTGTGGAGGCGGCCTGTGCAGGGACGGCGCACGCAGAGAGCACGTATTCCTAGAGAGGAGAGAAGCAGGAGCAGATGGCAGCTCACCAGAAACAGATTCAAGCAGCTGGGTTACGGCCCGCTGGCCCCCACGTTTCAAGCCTGCTTTTTCAGTCTCAGCCGTGGGACAGGCCTTAGAACCTCCGTGATGTTCAACATTCACAGGCATGATAAATAAAATCACCTAAGGAAATGCACAAAGCAGCGCCTGAACTGCCAGTTCATCCTTGTCTAGCCCAGACCTGGGAACCGCTACCGTCATCGCTAACAGCGGGACAGTTAGTTTGGAATACTCCTCCCTTCTCTTCCCACAGGAAGGTGGTCAGACAGGCGTTTTATTGCCCAAACCTTACCCGTTTTCCTTACGTACAAGGTATGCTTTGCACCAGAAAAAAAGAAATGAAAAACCCAGAGCAGCTTTCTGCAGTGTGTTTTACAAATATTATACAGTTCAGTGCTTCCAAGTGGCTGATTTACAAAAAACTAAACGTTTTTACACGTGCCAAAGGCATAGCTTTCATATTGACCATTAAAGTGCTGTATTTTTGAGGAATACTCAATGGGCAGGGAGATGAAGAATTAAGCCTGCATTTCCTCAGGAGGTGCAGCTCTGGGATACAGCATCTGGTTAGTGAAAGAGAAGTGCAATATGTGAAATTCTATTGAGGAATACCGAATGGTGTAACACAGGGAGATAAAGAACTAAGCCTGCATTTCCTCAGGAAGTGCAGCTCTGGGATACAGCATCTGGTTAGTGAAAGAGAAGTGCAATATGTGAAATTCTATTGCAATGGTATCACTTCCCGAGCGCAGCAGCTCTCTAGCAGAAGGCTGCCATTCACTGGAGGGCTGCAAAGAGGGCCAGTCCCAGCTGCCAGCTCCTCTTCACCCTCAGCTGCTCAACTCCCTTCCTTACATGATTATTTCACAACTGCTGCTGCTGCAGGAACCAGGAACAGCTGGACTAAACTGTTTCTATAGCGAGCCAAAGGACACAAGTGCCTGCGGAAGCCTTTCTTCAATACATCATGCTCTACAGGGAAGAAGATTGGAAGGCTCTTGGGAAGAGCAGTAACTATTTTAGAAGCAGCTTCACGTGACTGCAGTCGGTACAAGCCGGGCGACTCCCACAATCTCCACTTTCTCACAGAGAGCAGCGACACCCGGGTTTTCACCGTCCGTGGAATTCGAGAACACACAAAATAGTGCCTTAATTCCTTAGATGTCTCCCATTCTGGAAGAGAAACGAATCCCGTAGGGTGACGTGAAAGAAATAAGAACTCCAACGTTACAAAAAGAATGCTACTTTTATTTTCAAATGCTGTAAAAAGCCTCATATAAATCTTTATAATGCTTCTATGTATCCTTCCCAACCACAACTAAGGAAACAGTCTAGGAAAAATAGAGCAGTTGCCATTTCGACTCCCAGAACGAGCTGCTGTACTATATCGACATCAAAAGGACAAGGTACAGTATGGTACAGTGCTTGCAATTGCTCCTGTTAGTGAAAAAGTGAGAGCGCTTCCTAAGTATCAGAGCGTAACGGGGCCAGACTGCAGCATTCCCTACTTGCTGCTGCGGAGGAGGAAAGTCAGCCCTTCCGAAGGAGCCGGCGCAACGCCCGTAGCGCTGCTTTATGCCCGTTGGTCGCACGGAGAGCTTCCGGCAAGCCCCTTCGCACCGAGGTGAGCTCACCCACATCAGACGCTACAGCTCCACGCTGCATCCAACGGCTCAGGTGTTTGACAACTGACCTATAAAAGTAACACGTAACTCTCCAGCAAGGCAAATTTAACAGTGCAAATGTGGTACCAACAGTGTTTGATTTCTGAACGCTGGCAATCTTTCTTCAACTCCTTTCACACACAAAACCACCTCCGCTGACGTCCCGTGCCTAAGGGAGCTCGCTCACGCTGACCGGAGACGGAACAAAGTACAAAAGCTCAGCTGCCTTCCCCAATCCAAGCTTCCTCCCCCCGTTTCGGGGTGTTCAGATCCAGAATTCGGATTCAGGCTCACCACCGCTTCCATCGGCGCGCTCAACCTTTCCCTGCTGGAAGAGGTTAGCTTCCCAGCGAACCCCTGATGACAAATTTGCACGCGCACTCCCACATTTTAACCGAAGTTAACAAAACATAACTCCCAGGAAATCAATTTTCACGTGGTTGCAATCATCAAGCCATTTCAGGATCTTTGGTACTCCAAGAATAAGAAAAATAAATGGCACAGTGACAAACGTCGCCGAAGGAAAACGCACAACCATCCAGAGGAATAAGAGGGAAAACCAACAAGAGATATGTTGCACTCCCATTTTTTTTTTTTTTTGAAAGCCAGTGTAGATTAACCATCCGTTCTCTTCAACCCCTTACGGTGTCACGGTTTCACCTTTTAAAAAACAATTCAGTCATCCTAAAAGCAGCAGTTAATATTTTGTTTAACTTGACTTACTGATTAAAAGAACGCTTATGTTTAAAAGGAATTCACCTACCACAATACAGGAGTTGATGCTAAACAGGCTGCAGGCCGTTTCCCTACGGATATAACTCCTACGTGAGCACGGATACGATTAACCATCCGCAGTTGTAAATGAGTATTATCTTCAGTGTTACAGATACAAGGGTTGAGCTTTTTCCCCCCCGAGTTTGTAAACCAGCTGAGTATGTACAGAGTTGTTTAATAGATAGCTTTAAATTAAGTGTTTAGATCTCTCTCCCCTCCCCCAAACCCCGCAGGAAAAACAAATGCCCAGTATTACCGAGCATTTGCAGTTTCCAGGGAAGTGGTCTCGGCAAGCTCGAGCAAAGACTTTTTTTGTGTTGCCCCAACAGGGGCGACCGCCGTCTTCTGAAAAGCGCTGTTGACGGGAATTCCGCTGCTGGTGAGCACGGTACCCCGCGCACCAGACTGGAAACCCAAACTAGCTGCGTTGCCCCAACAGGGGCGACTGCAGTCTTTTGAAACGCGCCGTTGACGGGAATTCCGCTGCTGGTGCGCACGGTGCCCACGCACCAGACTGGAAACCCAAACTAGTTAAAAACATCACTTTTGAACAGCAGTGTCCTTTGGGGCCAAAGCTTCCACCTTGGGTATTGTCTGCCAAGGCAGAGGAGCTTGGGCAGACGGGATTGAAGGCTTTGGGAAAGGGAATTTCCTTGCCTGGGAAGCCTCAGAAGCTGCCAGGGCACGGGCAGAACAAAGCGTAAAGGTGGATTTAAGCAAGCTCTTGGTTTCTCTGGAGGGTCTTGGGGGGGATACAGGCTGAGCTTCGCTACACTGACAAGGCTAAGAAGACCACCAGAGAATTTTCCCAGGGATCTTACCACAGCAGCAGTCAAGGGGTATTAAGCAGCGTAAGGCCTGGGAAGAAAAACCAGGAGATCAGTGAGCTGTTCCCACGCAAGACCAACATTTAGGCCAAAGTTTAGCTTGGTCACGTTCTGCTATAACGCCGTATGGACTGGATGGGCCCTGAGGCACCGGCTCTTTGATGAACTGAGGACTACAATCTTCTGTAGAAATGCAGCATGAGTAATGTTAGATGCTTGAAGGGAGAGAAAATATTGGAGGAAAGAGATCACTGAAGCCCTTGAACCCAGTAGGTGTTGGATCGGGGACAGCTACATGTAGCAGCAAGCCACTGCTGCACGGAAATCTTGCTGGTAAATGGTCTTTTACACAGCAGATCAACACCCCGGCGTGTTTTTAAAGCAAACAAATAGTCCAGAACTGCTGATACTTGGTTGGACTGGATGATCTCTAAGGTCTTTTCCAACCTAGTGATTCTATGATTCTATACCATGGCTGCCCGACAGCGATAAATATTCCTGCACTGGCTTTATAGTCGCTTCCATTTTGCTGCAAAAGCTGGTCGAGTGGCGTCTTTCCTACCGTATGCCAAAACGCCCTGTGCTTCACCCCGCTGGGCGCTGCGGAGGTTTTGGGGTGCCTTCAGAGAAGGAAGGCAGCAACAGTGACCCTGCTCGTTCAGTGACCGGGGTATTGTTTATGGCTGTACATCTCCCTCGTAACCAGAAAGTGGCATCAGAGACCTCGACCCTAGAGCGATAGATCCGAAGGACTGCAGATGACATGCCACCACAGGCAGAGGTGGAGAGAGATTCGCCAGCAACGGGTTAACTCCCAACAGCTCGAGGGGTGCGATTCAGCCCTGAGCTGCTGCTGGGCTGAGAAGCAAAACCATACCCACCACAGAGCAGGGGGGGGTTTCTCCTTCATCCTCCTCGACCCCTGGATAGGACACCCATGCTGCAGACTGGGGAGAAGAGTATTTACGTGCTCTGCCCAATCCAGTCACGGCTTTTCCTGGTTCCTGGAAACTGGGCCGCAGACTCATCTGATCCTTTGTAATCCTGTGGCTCACGTTAAGATGGAGATACTGGAAGAAGAGGGAGCCCACAGGAGAGAATGTCCAGTGGGGTGACTCCACTTCCTCTGGCTGGGCAGAGGCTGCTACGGGGCATTCTGGCAAGAAAAGGCTAGAGCAGGATCCCTTCCGCCTGCAGCTTCTTAGGGAGACAAAAAGAAAAAGCAGCAATTTGATCACTACTCTGGAGCGTGTGTTACACAGACAGAAAAGGCTATTTCAACTATGAGTAGCAGAAAGATGATCTGCCTTACGGTGGCACGAAAGCAATCCTGGAAACTGCCATCTTTGCAGAACTTGGTATGAGAAAAAGAGAATCCCTTCTGTTAAAAATGGTTATCTTTTTTACTCAGATCCCTTTATTCTCCTGAAGTGGCCACCAGGTACCATCACCTTAAGATACAATACCCGTGAGCTACCGTTTAAAGCTGAAATAGCACTAAACAGGTCACAGGGACTGTTTCACCACCACGCACAGCAGAAGGAGGAAGAAAGATGATGGGCTGGGAAAGCCGCTCCAGCGGGGAGGAGCGAGGGTAGGTCCCACAGGACACTGCTGTTTAAAACAACCCGGTATTGCCACATCCACGGGGCATCCGCAGGCCGCAGCTGGAACAACCGCTCCGAGAATTTTGCAAATGTGGGTGATTGGGTTTTTATCCTGCGTATCCAAAACCCACCAGGTAAGCAGTGTAATGACAACGCTGCATAAAATGATATGTTTTACTCCCAGGTGGATTAGGTGGGTTACAGTACAAACAAAGCCACAGTACAGAGAGGCAGAGTTAACCGTTCTACACACATAGGCAGTGCAGTTACAAAGGGATGTACGTTCCTTTTATTCCAGTACCTTTGTATAATAAAGTTAACAAAAATATTCAAATATTAAAAAAAAAAAAAAAATAGCCAGCTGGCACTGCCAACTAATTCCTGTAGTAGTCTTAGAAATCCTAATCCTGTAGAATTTCCTTGTGAAATCGATGCGCACCAGAGCCAACGTACTGATAAGCTAGCGCCAAGCGGGCCTGGTGATGCAGCTACCTGAGGTTTGTGGTTTTCTTGCTGTCGCGGGTTTGCGTGTTGTTTCACAACTTCCCGGCTTTCATGTAGGAAGGGATCGAGCCACGCTGCGTGAGCCCTTCAAACCTCTTGTAGGTATAATTGAGGAAAACCCAGTCTTTGGATTTGTAGTCAGGTTCCGTTGTGTTTGGCACTAGAATTCAGACAGAAAAAAGTGAAACCGAAAGAAGTAAGAACAGCGCTGCTTCCGAAGGCACTTTTCACAGAGCACTGACAAACAGCCCTGAACGCTTACTGCCCCAGAGAGCAGAAACACCGTGAAGAAATCCCATTTCTGAGCAGGTCAGCTGCCTTTTGTCAACGGTCCGAGTCAGAAATTAAGGATGGATCTGCACATTTGGTTTTTTTAATATGTCTGCCACCATAACCAGCTCCCATACCTTGACAGGAACGTCTACAACACCCACAGGATATGCAGTGATGAAATACGTAACATTTGGGATGCTCCAAGCAGGCCAGGCACACGTATCCATACCATGTTATCCTCACCACAAACAGAAGAAAATTATCCAAGTTCTCCCAAGAGAACTACACGCATCACGCACATCTCTCTCTCCCAGGACTCCCACCCTGCTTACAGCTTCAGAGAGGCTTATGCAGCTTCCTTTTATTTTAGGAACAGCCCACGCGGCTACATGCCACACACGGACATCCGCTGCAGCGGGATTCCACATTAACCTCTCTGGTTGCTGCTTTTAGAGTTCTGTAACAAGAGTTTCATCTCCAGATGCCAAAACACACCCATATCAAAGTCTGTACTGAGGTATCTAGATGTACAGTAACATTTTCAGTGGGTCTGGAATGCTAAAACATGTACAAATGTACATGACACCATCCAAATATGGGCTTAAACAGCTTAACTTAGACATTGGAGATTGACTGCTTTTGCATTAAAAGGACAAAACTTCCTTGCCATTAAATAAAAGCCATCTCAGAAAAAAAGACCAGCTTTTGGATAATTCTTATGGTTGTTAGCATTTGTTTGTTATCAATTAATCACTGTTATATATCTATCTTTAAGCCATTAATAATTAATTGAAACAGCAGGAGCTGGGAGAATTTGGCATGTCAGAGACAAGCCTTTTACATATAAAAACGTCCTATGACTTGCCAATAAAAATTGGCAAAAAAAATTTGCAGAGCCACTCCAGTTCATAAATCACTACGTTAAATAATAATCTGTTTGAAAAATTTCTGCCCACGAATATGGGAACATTTACGTTTGGCATGAAACTAAAAAGTCATTAAGGATCAAAAGCAAATCAGCGCTTAGCATTTTACCAGTATTTGGTCAAACTATAAGGTAGAAAACTGTCCTGTTTTCTGTGCTTACTAGAGTCATAGGAGAGTTTGGGTTGGAAGGGACCTTAATGACCATCCAGTTCCAACCCCCCTGCCATGGGCAGGGACACCTTCCACTAGACCAGGTTGCTCCAAGCCTCATCCAGCCTGGCCTTGAACACTTCCAGGGATGGGGCATCCACAGCTTCTCTGGGCAACCTGTCCCAGTGCCTCCCCGCCCTCTGCGGGAAGAACTTCTTCCTGATATCCAATCTAAACCTCCCCACGTTCAGTTTAAACCCGTTACCCCTTGTCCTGTCACTACAGGCCCTTGTAAAAAGTCCCCTCCCACTATATATGCAAGCCATTTTTACTAACAGATTTAACTGTTAACGTCTCTGGGCCTTGTTTTTTCCCTTCCCTCCAAAGTTCTAAGGAAGCAGAAGCGATGAGAGATCACAGGTTTACATCCACACTCGAAAGAAAGTCTCTAGATCGACCCTGTGTATCACCTCAGTTCGGGTTATCAGAAAAATGTATATAAACAGCAAAACACCAGTGGAGTATTCTGGCATGACACAGAAGTTTGGAATTCACAGTGACAGTCTCACCTGGCTGTAAAATATCGGATTCCGGAAATTCGTCAAAGTTGGAAGTGTCATCAATACTTTTGATTTCGATGGGGATTGCAGCTGGTCTTTCCCTGCAAAGAGAAACAGAGGTCAGAAGAGCAAACACCAGGAAAAGATACATTAAGTTCCAGTTCTGCTTAAAACTTAGCTTTTTACAGTTACAACATCCCTTCAGCTTAAAGCACAAAGGTTCCCCTGAGCCTATCAGAGATGTAGCCGAGTTGCCTGTCTGCTGACATCATGGGGAGATTTACCGGTTCCCTATCCAGCTTTCCTATCTTCTTGGCAAACTGGGGGAAAAACATAGCTTTCCCACTGACTGCAGCAGCATTCCACACTTATCTGCCACACGGCTATCGCTCCCATCTTGGCTGTCACCAAGAACCACCGTCGTTACCCTTGTTTCATAACCCCAGCCGAGCAGGATTTTACTCGTGTTTGGAACCGTCAGACGTGTTGCTTTACAACTCCCGCGCTCATCAGCCCGGACCTCATCCAGACACCTTTCCACTGTAGCTCTTATTTCTGACACTCAGCTGCCAGTATCGCTCGGTCCAAAAGGAGCGGGGGTGTGCCACGTTCCCACTTTATTAGCTCCACCATTCACCAGCCCTTTAGAATGTCTTGAGGTGGCTTCCAAAGCTGCTCGAGCGATCTGTCCCGCGAAAGCGCTCAGACTGGAACGGGGCGCTGTGGGAAAGCCGTTCATTTACCCCTGCAAACTTATTAGGGCTGTAATCATTACAATTCCATCCCCCTCTGGGTGCAACGGGGAAACCGTTTGGCCAGCTTGCCAAATGTGGCGTGAACAGATACGTTACTGCTCTCGCTGCTTATTAACGTCTCCCACGGTGAAAAGTTGTTAAATGAGGCTTCCTGCACCAGAGAAAGCGAGAAGTACAAGAGCTGGACAATCACACGCCCACAGCATTTCATGGATTTTCACGTTGAAAACGGCCGGATTACTGAAAGGGAGGCC
>NW_010259631.1:9591-17814 GCF_000690775.1 Eurypyga helias
GAGGCCTGGCTCAGACCTCAGAGAGCGCTGGACAGTAGCCGTTCCAACTGGAAGTACCTGTTGGGGCCACCACAGTCTGCTCTGGGGTTGTCAGCGCTCTGGGTACGTGCAGATGTAGCTCAGCACCTGCAGGCACAAGCTCGGGCTGGAACTGGTAGGGCTGCCTCAGCCGGGCCCTCTACCCAGGCAGGATTTGGCCAGAGAGGCTGCAACTCTACGGTGAGTCGGCGCCGCTGCCCAGCGCTCTGCAGGCACGCTGGTTCGCTCAGGCGGAGCGCCTGCGGCACGCCGTAAACACACACCGCCCTGTGTATTCCTCCTACTCCTCTTCGTTCATCTATTTCCCCTGCATTTTTTGAATAGTTTGCTTTTCTCATGCTCCTGTTACAAAAAACAGTCAACTACAGCAATAGCTGCAGAGGCTACGAGGAGGTCTCTGCTGGTATCAGAGCACACATCAGGAGTAACACAGCCACCCTACCATAATTTCTTTCCATCTCTTGCACTCAGCAGCAATCTGAGGCATCTCAAGACAGTTAAACTCTGACCAGATCCATGAATGTCAGCAAGGCCTGAAAACCTTCGCTGTCACCCACCAACTGCCAGTGGCTGCCTTGCAAAATAAAAGATAAATTGGAAATAATTATCCTTGACATCATAGTACATGAAATTCTTACTTCCGTGGGTTTTATTCTCTCTACAAAACATGTGTGTATATATATAAAAATACCTGATATGTCCCCAGTCCACTCCTTCAAAAAAAGGATGACTCTTTATTTCCTCTACTCCATTGCTACCAATTCTATTTTCCGAGTCGATGCAAAACCTGACAAAGAGAAAAAAATAAAGGGAATGTTACAACAAATGCAGACAGAAGCAACAAAACTGCTGTGGTATCCCCGCTATCAGGAATTTGGGGAAGTTCCTTTCAACCTGTTCCATCACTTGGGGGAACACAAAAGCAGCCCGCTGCATCTAGGAGAGAGGGGAAACAGCAGAAACAGAACACCACTAGAGTTCCAAAACACAAAAAGCTATGATGACAGTAACTTCCAGTAGCTGTTCTTCAAGGTTTGTGAAAAGCTGGTGCAAGGTCTAGCCCGGTAAGATGACTTTGGCAGGGAGGTTTAAATCCCTGCCCCTGAAAACTCCTCTGCGTGGTCCAAAACATGGATTTTTAACTAGCTGAAAGTCAGACTAACAGGAACAGAAACACTCAGTGAAACAGGGCTACTCTCTGATGTCCCATTTTGGAACTAAAATGAGCCAGGCACTTTCAAAACATGCTGAGTCCCCATTCTCCCTGTCCCCCCCTCTCCTTAGAGGTCCAGCTGCCGGTGGTACAAAGACCCAAGGCCTGTTTCTGCTACGGCCCAGCTGCATAACCTCAGCTCAGGCTCCCGGAGGAATTGTCAGCTCATAAGATGCAGCTGCCAGAAAGTCCCTGGAGTCAAGTGAGAAGGAAAAGGTGAAATTGGAGACAGATTGTTGGGATGGGGACTGTTACCTCCTCAAGGGGTGGCAGGAAAAACATCAACAAGGAAAAATATAAAAGCCTGGAGAAAAATAAATAGGGAGGTGGAAACTCTGACAGCAACTCCGTGACATCAGGGATTTGTCCAGGGAGCAGCAGAGGCTGAACCTTCTTCCCTGGACCAATGCCTAGCTGGCTGGAAACGGCTCTGAGGTATCTCACCAAGGAGATGGTAGCACACCCGGTGCTCAGCCCAGGACTTTGACACATCCCAGCTACCTTTTGTACGTGTTAGCAGAAAGAACTGCTTTGTATTTTTACACTGTCCCTGTGGTCTCTTTGAGGATGGCAAAAGGTGTTTTAACAGTGACACAAAGAGGGAGGTTTACAGCAACAGGAAAACACACCCATGCAGAACAAAAAGCTTGGTCCTGCCAAGTGTGGAGTCACCTGACGGCCTCCTGGAAATGGGGAGTACTTGGTAGCAGGGGGATGCGGGCCTCCCGCTGCTCTAAAAGGAAGCTGGTTTTGTTAAAGGGAATTCTGTTTGCCTGGCTGAGCAAAGCCTCTGGCTGTTGGTTTAGTTATCCTGAAATCATCTCTCCACAGGATCACATCATCCAGACCGGTGAGACACTGTTCAAATCCATACGCTGCACTACAAAAAAAGGTCACCTTCCCTCTAGTTAGCAAAGTTTTCAGCAGGTAATGTAGTAACCTAGTTAGTTAGGCTATAAACTGTCGCCAATTATAGACTGCAACGTTCTTTTACTTGTAGCTGAGTGTCACTTGGGGGAAAAAAACCCTGCTTATATTTCTACTGCGGCCCAGCCAGTTGGCTGATGCCAAGTACTAATGATAGACCTCAAACCTCGTAACAACAGTTAGCCAGAACAGGTCTTGGGATTTGTCAAGGCTTTGTGGGAACTTGATCTTATTTTAGTTTGGTTTTATCTGTATCCATAAAAATACAGAAACATTAGCTTTGTCTGCAACTTCCTTTAAGCTGAAACACGTTGTCTCACTTCTCCGAGCTGTAGCGGACAACGTACCCAATGGCCAGGTGTTTGTTGCCCAACCTGACCTTCTGACCTCGTTGTAGTAAACTCTCTATAGCTAGAGATGTTCTAGCCTAATTTAAATCCTTTCATACATATATGGGGAAGAACTAATCGATTCAAGTAGTCATTGCATTGGTAAATTCACGAGCAAGACACATTCATAAGCAAACTGCCTAATATATCTAAAAAATGCCCCAAACACAGCCAAGACCAAGGAGGAAGAAATCCTCAGCAGCAACAAAAAAAACTCAGGAGGCTGCCAACATGCAGGAGAGGTCAAGCAGAACATTAGACACAGATGCTGAGAACGTAATAAAATTGTTATACGCAAACTTATTAGTGAGGATTAGCTATAATTAAATGATTTGAACTGCTGGTCTCACTGTAAGTGCATTAACAAATACAACAGTTATTGTTATGTTTGTTGTATGATACTGGAGCACTGCTTGGACTAATAATAAAGTCTAGTTCTTGGCTCTGCACATGAAGTTCATTCCCCTTTTTGCCTGTAAAAAGGCTGTGTAAGCTCCTAATATTATCCGGGGGGGCTGGTAGGGGGAAATAAAAACCAAAATGTCCCCTCCAGGCCCACTTGAGCCCCCCCACCAGGACAAGGGAGCATTTCTGCCTGCAACAAGGCTATGTAAGCTCCTAATATTATCCTGGGGGGCTGGTAGGGGGGAATCAAAGCCAAAAATGTCCCCTCTGGGCCCACTTCAGCCCCCCCCCTCCCCCCAGGACAAGGGAGCATTTCTGCCTGACCCTGACACCAAAACCCCTCACACAAACTTCAGTGCAAACTGAATGATTAAAAACTGTCATTTTGGAAAAAGCGAGTAAAATCCAAAGCCTCCAGAGCAGTTGTATTTTCTAGGTCACTCTGAGAAGAGGCCAATTGTTTTCATTGCTTTTGCCTTCTTTTTTTTCAATCTGCTCTGTTCCTCCTGACACCGTGGTACAAACCAAACAGCTTATTCCTCCATGTTAAACAAATGGCAAAGGGAAAAAGGCTAAAAAGCAACAACAAAATCCATCAAGGATGGCACCAAAGAAGAAACCAACTTCCCCTCCTATCTAAAGCTTCCCACATGCAGAACAGAAGGTTATCCTAATGGAAGATGACCACCCAGGTGAGAGGCCAGGAGCAGCCTTTTCCTACTGACCTTAGAATTAAATCCTTTGCTTTCTCTGAAATGGGCACCTCCGGGGGAAAAACCAACGTTTCTTTCCAGTTCATAACTTTCCTGTAAGTCTCTTGCGGCGTTTCTGAGCAGAACGGTGGATACCCTGCACAAGCAAATAGACAAATTAACAAGCTTTCCCCCCCAAAAAAGTGACCCGGGCCTCTGCTTCTGCCACTAAGGCTAACAAGTACTGCCAGCCAGAAGTTCTCTTTTCGTAATGCAACATTCAAGGTTGTTTGGTTACATCCAAGTAACGAGACTGAACCTCAGAAACATTTAACACTTCACAATCATTCACTGAAACAACTAACTGAGGCCTGAGGCCTAACCCTAACCCATCTCTTGCTGCCTTCTGGGAAAGGTGGGAGGACTTTTCGGGAAGCTAAATTTTGGGCTGACTTCAGGTAGAATAAGTGAAGGGTTGGTACCTCCCCCACTGTGCAGGGGATCAGATGGGGTGAGCTAATGGACCCCGTTAGCTTTGAACGATTAAGTTGGGGTCTTTAACATACCTATTAGCATTTCATACATAATCACTCCCAGAGACCACCAGTCACACAGCTTGTTGTACCCCGTCTGCATAAATACTTCTGGTGCAATATAGTCTGGGGTTCCAACGGTAGAATATGCCTGGGGAAAAAAAAGAATCAACTCTTTAAAAGGTAAATACTATGTTTTTACACTTTGCAATACCTTTTCCTGGGGATTCGCATACAGGATCTTGTTATTTGGATGGACAAGAAAACTTCACGTGAGAATTCACAGTATCTAAAATCCCAAGAACATTACACGAGGAAGCACAGAGAACCTCAAAAGTGAATGGAAATCATTCCCCTAAGTGTGACAACATCACAGAATACCCCCACTGCACTACCACAAGGTCACCTCAGTTTCAGGCAGACGCATTGCTAAAAATACCCAAGAAGTTCTGTTGTTTTTTTGAAACAACCAAACAAACCAAAAACCCCAACTGTAACAACAAGGGATAACCAGTGGTAGAGTCCCACGTGTGACACTCGTGATACAGCAGCTGTTTCACGTAACCTTGTCTTCATTGCAAAATTAATTTCAGCTCTTCCTGGACACAGGCTCCATCCTTTTAACCTTCAAAGCGTGCAGCCTAGACGATTCTGTCTAATGGCTAAGTCTTGAGTTACTTGGGAATTTCTCTTTACCAATGGAAAATTTTGCATGGGGGAGAGAGGTGGACAGTGAACCAAAACCCAACAAAACCCCACAAAACCAATTAAGTCCACCAAAGCCAGTTTTGCCAGAAAAATCTTGCACTTTCATTTGTCTCACCGGAAGCAAAACACTTTGTGTCATTAGGGCTGAGACATTTAGTGTGGACCCAATGGAAAACCAAGACACGGCTCCTTTCCAATAGTGTTGATCCAAGCTGTCATTTTGGCCTTCTATTCCCTTTGTTGGACTGTCCTGCTATTCGTCCAGCTTCGGCACACGGTGCCGCCACGTCAGTCTTTACTGACCTGGAGATGAACTCTTTTCAGGGATTTAACTCCAAGCAGGAGTAAGGATGTGAAACACAGCCCCTGTGGGGCAGCAGGATTGCGATGTCATCTCATCATGTCTCACGAGGAAAGAAAAAACAACCCAAAAGGTTTTGGGGAATACAACTGTATATCACTTTTTCAACAGAGCATGCAGAAGTTCCATAATCTGAGAACTGAGGCTTTTGCAACTGCTAGTTGGTGAAATTCATGAGCAGGGCTGAAACTTTGAAGTCCCACAGCTGACAGATACTGTCCTCAGGTGTGATTAATGCCAGAGCTCCCTTTATTACTTATTATTTGTGAGAGCAGCTTCGTGGTATTTTGCTAGCCGGAGTTAAACCACGACACCAGTCTTCATTATAAACCCAGGCTGCAGCACTCCAGTGCCAATACCCTCCATTGCCTTTCCATCATATTCCTATTCAGCAGAAGGGCAAAACAAGTTCTTCCTACAATTCCCTGAAAAAGAAGCAGGCAGCTACGCATCTTCAGCCTGGAGACAAGGAGGCTCCGGGGAGACCTTAGAGCACCTTCCAGTGCCTGAAGGGGCTACAAGGAAGCTGGGGGGGACTTTTTACAAGGGCCTGTAGTGACAGGACAAGGGGTAACGGGTTTAAATTGACAGTGGGGAGGTTTAGATTGGATATCAGGAAGAAGTTCTTCCCGCAGAGGGTGGGGAGGCACTGGGACAGGTTGCCCAGCGAAGCTGTGGATGCCCCATCCCTGGAAGTGTCCAAGGCCAGGCTGGATGAGGCTTGGAGCAACCTGGTCTAGTGGAAGGTGTCCCTGCCCATGGCAGGGGGGTTGGAACTGGATGGTCTTTAAGGTCCCTTCCAACCCAAACCGTTCTGTGATTCTTGCGACACTGAACTGCAGGAATTAAACCCCAGGGCTCTGCACACAGCACCAACACTGTGTCAGCTGAGGAGACAAACCTGAGTTACAGCTTTGCTAAGGGGTCGCTGACACCCGGGGCTGCTTAGCCCAGATGCTCATAAGGGGAAGGAAGGCGCAGAGAAGAACGGGGTCTTGCCAGTCACAGCTCTGAAAACAGACACACAAAGCAACCCTGATCCCCGAGATCCCACAGCAGGGTCACCACACCACATTCTCTAGAATTATTTGCGATTTTGGGAGCTTGAAGAGAGTGACATCTGTAACAGATGAGGGCCTTTCAGTTTCAAAACAGCAGTGCTAATGCTGAGTTTTTATTTAACGTTTTCTGTAACTAGTTTAAAAGCAAAGAAATGAAACATAATTTATTAGCTCACCAGCTGTCGCCTGTTCTTCTTCCATGTTTCTGCTTTTCTCTTGGAGTTCATGTTCTGAAATGCTAATTTACAAAACAGTTATTAGATAATAAACACATTTGTGAGAATTACAAGATTGAGAACATCCCGTTTTCAAAGAATAACTATTTCTTTTCTTTAGAATGCTTTAGTCTAGAAACAAATACTTGATTATATCTGGAGGCAGGAAAATGACGAGTGAGAGCTGTCCAATATGCAGCTGAACCTTATGCAAGTAGGGGACACAACCAGCAATTCTAAATTAGAACTTGTTAAAAGTTTCAGATGGATCTGAGATCAGCAGCACTTATTGCAGCTGGCAACATATATTCAGAGATGGGGGATGCGTTTTAAGCCAGAAGTGAAGAACCCAAGAAAAAACACAGAGGAATTTTAGATTTGTAGAAAAAACACCCTCATGTGGATGTGGCACCAAGGCCACTTTTTCTTATGAAAAGCTTCATGAGATTGTCACTGACCTCAGTAAGTAGGGACATGAAACCCACATCCCTTCCAAAAGAGCATTTCTGTAACTTCACCAACGCGGTTGTGAAAAATACATTAAAACAGATACATCATATTATGCCCATCTGTGTACGAACGTGCAATAACACCCCGTGAGAAGTGCAGAAATCATAACTCCTTTCCTGTGAAATGCTTCCATGTCCCAGGGAACATATATTTCCAGTTTTCCAATTAAATGCAATCAGCCTGACCAATCTTGCTTATCCCAGCAGAAATAAATCCCCATGTGGCACAGCTGCAACTCAAAACTACTGCAGTGTTGAACTAGGACACCTTATACTTACAGAAGTCGCTTGGCGGGTTGTGTGTAAGGTTCCTGTAGAATTCTGTTCTGTGAGCTTTCTTTAGGCCTGTACATAGCCCAAAATCAGACAGTTTCACATGACCCTAAAAAAAAAAAAAGAGAAGTCAGAGAAGGTGAAAACAGTTTGGAAAGGTAGTGCGTGAAAGAGAAAGCTTGAAGCACAGGCCTTCTCAGGCCACGATGGACCTGCACAGGACTACCTAAACCCTGGGCAAGGAGGCAAATAATGACTGAATCTTGGTGCACTTCGAAAGTGCGTTTTCCCTCAAACCGGCTACTGCCCCCTGGGAACCATTCTGCAACAGCTGAGGGCAGCTAGTTGACCTGGTTTTGTTTTTAACTGGATACCACCAAGACTGAGAAAGCCTCCAGAACAAAACCCCTTTGTTCTGATTCGATGGTAACCTGACTTTAATTCAGGTTTCGAGACATCAGCGTTAGACAGTCTACAGACTTGTGAACGATGCTTACGGGATCCGTTTTATCGCTCGCTACAGTCAGTCTGACATCGTGTTTCTGCTGGTGAGTGGGCAGTAAAACAAAAAGATCACTGTAGGAACTGAAGGGATTATTTAGCATTGTCTGTATGTTGTATGCTTTCATTCATCATTAAGTAATTAAGCATATCAGTTTTTAATGTGTACAAATATGAGCATCTGGACACCCCAAGAGTGTCAAAAAGCTTGCCTTAAATGCGTTAAAAGGCTTTCCAACAAACCACTAGGGTGGTTCTGCTTCATTTAAGTACATTGGTGTTCTACAAGAAACAGCTAGCGACCATTTGCTGCCTTTACTCAAGCCATTTCAAGTCACTGGGGTGGCACCGCTGGCTCCCACCGATGAGCACCGTCCCGCCGTTCAGTGACGAGTGG
>NW_010259632.1:0-9743 GCF_000690775.1 Eurypyga helias
CAGTCTTCACTCAGACACTGAGCCAATGACCACCACTGAGTGTGACCGTCCAGCCATTTTCTTATCCATTGAGCGGTCCATCTGTTAAATCCAGCAAATCCATGTCTCTCCAGTTTAGAGGCAAGGATGTTGTGTGGGATGAACTGTTACACGACAGAGATAAAAGCTATAAATACACCCCAATGCTGTTCCACAGCGTCCTCCTGAACTGCACTGCCTTTAACTGTCCTGAATTCACTAGTCCTTGGACTGGTTTGGTTTAAAATAGGGTAGAGCATTTTGGGGCATATTAGTAGTTACAGCTGCTTATGACCTTTGTGGCGTGGCATACAGATGTGCTGACTGTGTCCCTGTATGGGCAGAGGGGATACATGCTTTCTAAATATCTCTATCTGCTAACTGATAATTGTCTTTAAAAGCAGGACTCCTATGAATTTCTACCTTCTTTTCAGTATAAAATAATATGAAAGAGCAGGAGCAGACCAAGGACTGCTGCCAGAGTGTCCATCCACTTGACTAAATGTAGTCATACAGTCTTTAAAAGGAATAAATACACAGATAAAAATACTCCTGAGACTACTTCATATCTCTTCAGCTAAACCTGAAAGTTCAAACAAGGATGACCCCTCCCCTTTGTGATTTATCATTGCAGCTGTTGCTGCTGGCATTGGGGAATAATCTAGAAAATCAAAACTAGAAATGCAGAAGTAACAAGTTTGCTCTTGCCCATCCCTTTTTGTAATTGTTTTCCAAATAAAAAGAAAATACACCTTGAAGACAGCATTTGAAGTGTTCTGATCATGTCAGATGCAAACCACAACACCAGATGCCTCTGAAGATATATTTATTGGCAGGCACTCAAGTGAATCATAAAACTAGATTAGTAAAGACTAACAACAAAATAAAACTGGAAATAGCAACTCTTAGGGCATGGTACACTTAAAAAAGTCTTAATTTAATGGATCAGGTCCAAGAGAAGCCATAATACATCTGCCAGCAAAAGTACATGCCTTTACTGTCCACTAGAACCACGGATTTCGGGTATTGTGAAGGTGTTAACACTCTGTGTTTTGTTTGCCTCATTTGTTACCTACTTTAGCTGCTGTGATCCTTGTCTTGGGTTTGTTTCATTTTCAGTTGGTTCAATACAAATTTCAGATCCTATATGCTTGCTTATACAGAAGTACTGCCAGTCTGATGTCAAAGCTAAAGAGGACCTTGCAGGTTTTGTCTCACCTTTTCCATACTTAAATAGATGCTAAACCAAGGTGAAGGTGACTGTGTTAGAGAGCAGAGAGGTGTGTGCTATACTCGATCCTACTACACCAGCTCGTGCAGAGCAGAAGGCGAGATGCAACAAAAGGGCAACTAGTGGTGAGTCTCATGGGAAGACCCATGGAAAAGATGCAGGGAAATTGTTGAAGGTGACTTAAGCTGAGGTCTTTGGGTCTGAAACAGAGTAAATGTGCACACACTTCTGCCTGCAGCTGGTAAGTGTTCTAGGAAGCTGGTTTTTACTGCTTTCCAGCAGAAACACAATACATGATTGTAAGAGTGTGTATGGATTCAGCACATACTAATGCACCAAGTGTTGATGTAAAATTGCTGGTTTGGGAGGTGTGCCATGAAGGAACTTAATTATACAGACAGCATAATTATACAGCTGCTACAGATATGCCTGTAAAGCACAGCTTACAGCAGAGAGCTTCAAATACACATTGCAGTTCTCTTTCTCTTTATACCTTCTGAATAGAAGGAGTATGGACTAATCTTGCAATTTTAAATGTTGGGGAAAGCATTCGTGTCTTTTATTTGTCCATTTCTTTGGCTTGTATACTTACTCATTCAACTGATTTCAGTGAAAAGGAGACATCTGAGTGGCAGATAAAGCATTTATTAAAGTATATTTCCACAGCATGGTGTGCAGGGGCCTTTAAAGCAAAGGCTATAAATGTTAAGTACCAGCTTGCAGTATAAGTCTTATAGCCTCTACTTCCCTTCTGATGCAGACTGCTTGCAGTCAGAGAAGGCTCAGGCAATATTATTAGGCAGTGATAATCTGAGTTTTCTGAAGCAAAAAATAGTGGGCTCTTGTGTTTAAGCTCTTGCAAGCGAAGGAAAATGTCCATTAGCTGTAAGAGCAATAAGGTTTTTTTCATTTGTTCTAAGAAGCCATTCATTGGTGGGTCTGCTATTCTTTCCACTTAGGATAGTAGAAAAGTACTCTTTTCTAATACAACTTCCATCTTTTCTAGAAAGGTGCGCAGTGGGCATTTGTGTCAGGCTAAACAGTAGACCATGGGTCATATTAACAGTGAAGCCAGGAATACGCTCGAGCCAGTGTTAAGATGGTAGGGTATGTTCCTAATATTATAGGGATATTTCTGTAATTCAAGCTACTCCCTTAAAACAAGGAGTGATCTGATCCCAGTGGACCAGTTGCAGTTTAGGAAAAAAATAAAGAAGGGGAGGCCTAGGTGGTGACAATTTCTGATCTAGTAACGATTCACGCTGATGTTTAAAGGGTATTACTGAAGGCAATTGATCCACAATATATCCCAATGTAATCCTCTGTGAATAAGTGAGACCAACACATTCCTCAAAGTTTATTCCCTCTTTTCTCCCAGCTAAAGCATCTGAAGGCAATCAGTGCTTGATCAGACTGCCTAGGAGAACAGAGCATGTAATTGTTATGCTGAAGGGACAAATGCAAGTAGAACAAATAATTAGATGAAAAGGGGTTGAAATTCTGGCAGAGAGGCTCAGATATTCTTTGCTATGTATAAAGATTCCAGCTGCCATTAATTTAGTTGCATTTTCTTTTCATTGCAGATGTTTAGTGATGGGTTTTCTAAATTATAGAGAATAAAAAAATCTTCATTAGAAAAAACAAATATCATCATAAAAAATAAATTGTTAGTGTGATAAAAACTGAGACACTAACAGGAAAAGGAGAAAACTTTCACAAAAGCATTTAACTGAAGAAAAGGGTGAACAAAATGACACAAACCGATGTATTTCCAGTTATGTTGCTTCTGAACTGAAAATGCTTAAGAACAAGTGATTGAGTTGAATGAATGTTGTCTAGGGACATAATGATACTCAAGCGTGAGCTGTTCATTAACTGTGTTGCTACCACTAGTGATAGCTAGTTAGCACTATGAAAGCTGTAATGTGACAGTTGGGTTAATGTATGCAGCTACTAACAGTTTTATATATCGTTCTTGCAAACAGATCAAAGCAGATAGAAGAGTAATGTGAGCACACATGACTTTATGTTGCTTTTTCCTGTATCTTAGTTATTGGCAGTGTGACCTTCAGCAGTGGTTAAATGTTTGATGGATTTAAAACCTTTTTTTTTGCTATTTTGGCTATATACATGATAAGCCTACACTTAAAATTTATTTTCCTTTGAAAAAAAAACAGGTACAAATGGTAAGCATAAGTGTTAAACTAGCGGTAAGTCTACAAGAATACTCAAGTTCATGCTAAGTGGAAGAACAGAGCTCCTGGATGCTGATTTGCTCTGCTTCATGGTGCTTTAGGCTGTGTCTGATACTGATTGAACTAGTGTGTTTAGAGCTTGTTTTGAGGTCTTGAGCTACATACTGGTGGTCAGTGTATGTAAACCATTAGTTTGAGATTTATGCTAGTTATTTTATTGCTAATTCTTTAGAAAGGCTCAGAAAGGGAGACCTTATTGCTTGCTACAGCTACCTGACAGGAGAATCATAGAATAGAATCACAGAATGCTTTGGGTTGGAAGGGACCCTAAAGATCATCTAGTTCCAATCCCCCTGCAATGGGCAGGGACATGGGAGGTTGTAGTGAGGTGGGTGTTGGTCTCCTCTCCCGAGTGACAAGCGATAGGACAAGAGGAAACAATCTCAAATTGCACCAGAGGAGGTTTAGATTGGATATTAGCAAAATTTATTTACTGAAAGGGTTGTCAGGCTTTGAAATGAGCTGCCCAGAGGGGTGGTTGAGTCACCATCCCTGGAGGTATTTAAAAGATGTGTAGATGTGGCACTCAGGGACATGGTTTAGTGGTGGACTTGGCAGTGCTGAGTTAATGGTTGGACTTGATGATCTTAAAGGTCTTTTCCAACGTAAATGATTCTATGAACAAGAGAGGCTTGCTAACCAGACATAGTGTGTTGAGCTTGACAGTTTAGTCCAGCAACAGGAAACGTTAATGCAATTGGACCATTGTGACCATCTCCACATGGTGTGTTCTGTGCCATGTAGGCATATGAGCTCTCTTAGGGCGAAACTGGAGTTTTCCAGAATTTTTTTATGTGGTACTGTGCTGACATAGGTCAGCAGAACGAATAACGGTATGCTGAAGAACAAAAGCTGAAAGAACTAATCTACCTCCTTGGGCACCCTCTAGCTGGAAACTTTGTAATGGAAACATCACCAAGGAAGACTGTGTCTGTTTGGATCATGTGTGGTACAGAGAAATATTTGCTCAGTATACTTCAGAGAAGGGATCTAAACCTTCTGTTCAGAGCTGATCACATTTTCTGAACAAAGCTTGTTTGTTTCTTGCTCTCTGGAACTCCTTGTGAGAGGAAAGAAGAATAAGCTTTATAGGTAATTTTTAATTCATTTTGCCTTTATTTTTTTTTTCCTCACTAAGTTAAAGACGCAGATGAAGTCCAGAATCTTAATGTTTTCTCTTTTTTTCCTTTTGTCTTTATTACCCCTGCAATTTTTAAATTTGACAATAATGTCCATGTAATAGAATGGAACTGCTGAGAAAGCTGTAAAGTTACATAACAGGTTTCTGTATTTTTCCTTTTCAACTTCAAATTCTCCTAGAGGTAAAAAAAAATATTAAAAACCACAGTAAAAACAATAAAATAAACTCCAAAACAACAAAACAAACAAAATAACCACCAATGCTTGGTAGAAAACAACCATCCAACTTGGAAACAGAAAATTTCCAACATTTAAAAACTGAATCAGGATGGAAGGTTTAATTCTATGTAAATTGAATGCTGGCAATTACAGTAATCCCAGTTAGTTAAATAGTTTAATAACATTAAGATATTTGAATAAAACTTTCCTGGGGGAAAGAAAGGGAGAAAAGTGCATTTATTTTATCATTTGCAACCTTTAAGGAGCATGCCTTTATGATCATGGTTCTCCTTTTCTCCTTGAATTCCATCTTGGTGTTACGGGATGTTATTGATACATTGACCTTGCTTTTGTTTCTTGGAGTACCTAGTGGAAAGACTCACATGTAGACATCCATGTAGACTCACTTGATGGTGCCTGCTGACATTTGTTATTTGTTCAGGGTGAGTCTTTGCACAGAGTAAAATCTACATTAAGGGTACAGTTGTGTCAGAATTTTCCATTGCAAACACAGCAAAGAATTTGTTTATGGAAAGTGGCAGGCCTTTATATATTTGAACCTATTTAAGGTTCCTGCTTAAAACCAGCTTTGAGATGCTGGCTGCTGTTGTGCTTCAGTCTGCTTCGTGCTAGGTTTTAACAAGTGGGAGTCAAACTAAGTCCTTTACAGGAGATGCAGGAATAAGGAGCTAATGCTCAAGCAGATAAGGGGTAGAATTTTTCCCTAACACATGCATTAAGGAGCCTGTCACTCTGGAAGTTAGTTGAAAATGGTGTGGTTTTTTTTTTTTTTTTTTTCTTTTAGAGTATTAGAAGGACACTTGAAACCGGTTCTTAAGTGCCTTTTTTCACCCAGCATCCAAACAACTTAGTTATATAAGCAAAAAAAAAACCAAAAAAAACCCCAAAAAACAAAGGATGTGAGTGGTTTTTGTTTTGTTTTGGGGTTTTTTTTTTTTTGGTATTATGGTCTACTGCAGGTTGCTTAGACCTTAGTCTCCCACTGAGAGAAAGAAATATCTTTCTGATTCACATGAGTTACCAACAGACTTCATGAGATGCAGTGACATTTTATTTCTCTTCAAAGGCAATCAGTAATACTGAAAAAGGTCACATTTTGTTTTCAGCAGAAGCACATTTATTACATAATTCAAAGGTGAACAACAACTTGTAGCTCCATGCAGAAAGACATATATTATATGTAGTTTCAAGGCAAAATGTTAATTTTAAGTGCATTAGAGTCTAGAAACTCAAAGTGCAAGTTTCTTAATGATTACTCTTCAACAGTTTTTATGTTTTGAATACTTTTACTTCTGTATCATTATTTTATGCTATTGAATAATTTCTACTATACTTTTGACAATCTCATGAAAAAAAAACAATGCAATTTGGCTGAAAAGCAAAAAGCACGTAATATTTAGATATTGGATTCACCTAACATGACAAACAAAAATATGATTATGATGCAGACTGTCAATTCTGCGTGAAACAGGACTCCATGGTTTCACTGTTCTGGTAGCAGAAGGATCTAGTGAGAGACCAGGAAAACAAATAGCAGATTTTGTAAAGCTAGGATGCATTATTTTGCTGTACTCTTCAGTGACCAGTTTCATTGGGAAAAACTTCATTGGCTCCTTTAGAATATGTAAATCTAAAGTTATTTACTGATTAACACCCCCACCCTCCCAATGGATGTAGTTGCTCCTGGTTTAGGACATTATTTCATAAACACCTGAATGTATGAGTGACTTCACAAATGCAGAATTATTACCTTGGATGAAGTTATTCATCTGCAGGGATTAATACCTCGGGATGAGGAATATCTTCATTAATTTCAAGACAGCTAATCTCTGCAAAACTGAAAGAAAACTACCAGGGACCTCATCATGTATTTTATTTTATATATATTAAAAAATCTATGAAGAGAAACTTCATGCTAAATGTTTATTACAAAATGGCATGGTTTGCCTTGAGATGTACCTTTTGTTGTTTTTTTGTATTAGGGCCATAATTCAGATCTACAGGAGACTTTGTCAGAGAGGTTTTAAGAATGATTTTTTTTTTTTTCTATTTACTGATAACTTCATTTCTAATGGTTTAGGCAGATGAGATGTTCAAGCTGACTCTTATTCTATCTTGTGGGATTTAGTCTAAGGCTGGGCTGAGACTTTATATGTATGCTCTGAGAATGAGGCAGCATGTAAATACACTACTTTGAGAGGAACTTGGGGGAAAAAAAGAGTAGTTATGGATGGAGCCTATGCACTCTTGAGATCAGTCTGCTGGATACTGTTCACCTTTCCTGCAAAATCTCCTCTCTGTTGTAGAATGCTGTGCAAACTCAAATCTTTGAATGATTCTGGTGAAAAAATAGGAGCAGGGAAAGGCAAAGAACAAAAGTATATTTGCCAATGAGACTTGGAGAGAAGCGAGGAAAATGAGGTAACAAGGTACAGGTAGGTTGTTCCAGATGGGGAAAGACATGGAGCAAATGAGCCTTGCCAGAACTGAGAGAAACAGAAAAGGCTTTTTACTGCCTCACGGGCACTATTGCAGAGCAACTGGCTTTCCGCCTACTGACGTAGTGCTTTTTTTGCTGGCATGGTACAAGTGCAGTTGGTTATCTGAAGCGCAGAAACATGGCAAATCTAGTCCAACGTGTGGAAGCACTTGTACACCCACTGAGATAAAGAACTTATTTGCCTTATGGTTGGGAGCAGGAGCATGAGGCAAATAACTTGTTTCTTTTCCTGGAACTCAATTTATTGGTAGGAGAGGAAAAAATGGGGTGAAATGAAGTATATTTACTCTCCCACTGCATTCCAGTACATATCTATTCCCCCCAAGCCCCCCAGGTGTCTGACTAATACATTTGGTTCCTTCGTTATGCACAGGCTGAAAGTTGCATCTGATGTTCAGTTTCAGTTATAACTGCACTTCACTTGTGACTCCTTTGAAATCTCTGCATTTTCATAAACATTATTTGTTTTAAGATAAACATATTTTGTTTGAGCTGCTTGACTTGGTTAAAAATAATCACTTTTAGACACTGAAGAAGAAAAGAGGGTTTGAAGGGTTGTTTGAAAATCTCAGCGTGAAAGGGTTCTGTTACTGAGATGTATATAGCTGACAAGTGTGTGATATTCTTTGTAGCCTGATAGCTTGGAAAATAAAATGCCAGACATTTAGCTACTTGGCAAAAAGATCTGCCTTTACAGGGGGCTAATTTACCTCCTTTGTTCCCCTCTTCTCCTACCTCCATCTCTTTCCCAGAGGCTGTGTTTTCATCATTCAATCTCTGTGTTTCAGACCTTTGATATATCATCATTAAAAAAACCACTCTCATTTTTAAACGGAAGCTCTTCCATTTTAAGACCAAATTCTACAAGGTCCGAAATAGCAACAGAGAGGATATGAAACAGTGGATTTAAGATTTTTGTCCTAAATCTATTTCACTGATTACAGTAGGAAACCATGAGTGGAGGCCGATTAATTGAGAAGCTCCTCAGTCTCGCTTACTGCCTTATTTCCCTGGGAAAGGCAATAATAATAAATTTGCTCTGCTTGCATTTCCATAGCATAATTCTTCACATCCTTCTTGTGGGCTAACTCATTCTTTTGTATTCCCAGTCTAGAGCTTGTTCCTTTCTCTGACAATTAGACTGGGGTTGGGGAATGAGAAAGAAGGAGATGTTTGAATCTTTTAAACTGTTTTGTTAAAGAATGTGTGCCTGCAAGTACAAGAGCTGAAGAATTTGCCCAGAATATGAGGGGTGCATGGTTACCTTTTTTGCAAGAAGGGTTTAAAATCAAATACTCTTTAAAAGAGGGATTTCTATTATATGGCTTCTTTCTTCTTCTCTGGATTGCACGGGATTATGCAAAGGCATTTAGTGCTTGAAAAATGTAGTATTAGGGCAGCCAGATTTCCAAGTAAAGTGTCAAAAGTTGAGCAGGATAAAACTAGGCCTATATTTCAAATAAGAAATTTGGATAGTTTCATTTTCAGCACATTAGTGCATCCTTCCTCTAAACTCTTTCACAGCAGGTTATGTGAGTTCATTGACCTATTCATCTCGGTACACTTCGGACTATGTTTCTTGTCATCTGCCCCTGCTGTGCTGTGCAGTTTGCACCATTGAGCACTTGATGTTGCACAGCCTCCTAAGTGAGAACAGCTATTTGGAAGCATTGTTCTAGGATAATGGCTAAGGGGTTAAACATGCAGTGTAGCAATGATGCAGACATGCAGCGATGGAAAGGGTCTGAACTGAAACAAGTTTCAAATGGAAGGAACTCGGCTTGTTCAGGGAAAATGCCATGATCTTGTGGGCTACCATGTTTTGAGCAGGTACTGCCTAGAACAGGACTATACTGGGGTGTAATGGGCCTCCCTCTCTCACAGTGTGTATTTGCTCTATGCTGTTCCTCCTTCTGAAATTGTTTACATGTCAAAAGCCATCCTCAACTCTTCTTACTTCTGAATTAGTGTATAAAGAGCTCTTCAACAGTCACTTACAATACAGTCTTAAGATGTGCTCTGGTCATCTGCAGTTCCCTTAAAAACAGAATGATCAGATCCTCAGCATCTTTCCGGATTTTGTTTCTGAGTAAAGAAGAGTTTGGTGATCTAGCTCAAACTTTTCCTCCTTTGGACTTGAATCAGTAACAAACAGTTCTTTTGTGCCACTTTGCCCATGCTGAAAATCCTTTAACCTGTTAACACAATGCCAGATGTAAGATTTCTATGTGAACGCTACAACAGGCTCTGGGAAAAGACAATTGCTTCTGTTTGTTTAACTTCTTTAATTTGCAGTCTGACATTTCACAACTGCACTCAGAGCCATGAGTCATTTGTGGTCTTAAAGCACTTTATATAT
>NW_010259633.1:0-3012 GCF_000690775.1 Eurypyga helias
ATGGCGCCGTCCTCGGGCATGAACATGGGCGGCATGGGCAGCCTCGGCTCCCTGGGAGACGTGAGCAAGAGCATGGCCCCGCTCCAGAGCACGCCGCGGAGGAAACGGAGGGTCCTTTTTTCCCAGGCCCAGGTTTACGAGCTGGAGAGACGTTTCAAGCAGCAGAAATACCTCTCCGCCCCGGAGAGGGAACATTTAGCCAGCATGATACATCTCACCCCGACTCAGGTCAAAATCTGGTTCCAGAACCACCGCTACAAGATGAAACGCCAGGCCAAAGACAAGGCTGCGCAGCAGCAGATGCAACAGGAGAACGGCTCTTGCCAGCAGCAGCAGTCTCCCAGAAGGGTGGCGGTGCCAGTGCTTGTAAAGGATGGCAAACCCTGCCAAGCGGGCTCCAACACACCCACAGCAGCTATCCAGAGCCATCAGCAGCAGGCAGCTACAACGATCACGGTGGCTACCAATGGCAACAGCCTCGGACAGCATCAGAGCCACCAGACAAACAGTGCGGGGCAGTCTCCAGACATGGGACAGCACTCGGCCAGCCCTTCCTCTCTGCAGAGCCAAGTCTCCAGTTTGTCCCACCTAAACTCTTCTACTTCTGACTATGGCACTGCCATGTCTTGCTCCACCTTGCTATACGGTAGGACCTGGTGAAAGGATTAAACAAAGCAAAAGAAAAAAAAAGGAAAAAAAAAAGAGAGAAAAAAGCAGTTTTTCCCAGTCACACAAATCTCTGTCCTGTCCAAACTACTGGGTGGTTTTGTTTTCTTTTTTTTCTTTTTTTTTTTTTTAAACACACCTTTTTTTTTTTTTTAAATCCCGTTTTACTGAGTGGTTCTCTGAGGACCTCTGAGAGAGGAGAGAGAGAGAGACTTCTTTTTTTTTGTTCAGTTTTGTTGTTACTCCGGATGGGTTTGGGTCCTTTTTTTTTTTTTTTCCCCCAAGGTTGTTGTATGGGGTGTTAAAAAAAATTCTGACTAATAACCACGGAGCAGTCTGCAGAAAGGGGATCATCATTAGGCATGGTCCGAAGGCTTGGATTTCAGATGTACACTTTGCCAGCGTCTAGGACTTGCATGTAAATATAGAGATTTTGGGGGATGGGGTGGTTTTCCCCCCCAAAAAAACGCATTCGCGTCACCCAGACACAAGAAGCAGCTTCCCCCCCTCCCCCGGTCTCCCCTCCCAGGCCCTCCGCCGGGGCCAGTGGATGGAGACGTGGAGTCATCAAAGGCTTGGCTTTTATTTTCCTCCTTACGTTTGATGTGAACCTGTAGCTGTATAATGCTGTCAAAAGTTGGACTAAACCCATAGTTTTTAGTAGCCTGTATATTTTGTTGTAAAAAGAAAAAGAAAAAAAATACAATCAACCAAACCAACCCCCACCTTTTTTATGGACACTGATCGCCCCGTCGTAAATCCTCTGGCAGTTTGTTATTTGCGCACGCCGCCTTTTCCTGTTGTAACTTATGTAGATATTTGGCTTAAATATAGTTCCTAAGAAGCTTCTAATAAATTATACACATTACAAATATTCTTTTTTTTTTTTCCTTTGATTCCCTCTCCTGATCCTCCCTTCCCCGCCTTTTTTTTTTTTTTTTTTTACTTGACGGAAAAACAAACCAGGATGCTGCCAAACGCTGAAAGGCCCCTGCCCCTCCAGGGCCCGGACCTTGTTCTCAGGGGGAAGCTGCTCCAGGGAGCTAACGGGATCCGGGGTCAGTCCTCAGCCTGCAAAAGTGACAAGCAAACGCGTGGGATTCACAAACTCGAGAGGGAAGGGATCGAGTCCCAGTTCATTAGCCCGATTATTTGGGGGTGGGAAGGGTGGGGGGAGTGGTACCACAGAAACTTCTTGCTACAGAAATCAAAGTACTCCAGGAGTAGAAATTCAAATGCCAAAGGCGCGGAGGAAAAAGAAGGTAAAAGTCTAATGCCACTAGAAACAAATTAACGAAGAATCTGCTGACAGATAGAATATGCAGCGAAATTCAAGAGCGTCCAGTTTTAATACCGTGTAAAAAAAAATTATTTCTACCACGTTTTCCCATGTACTTGTATTTTAAGGGAAGTACAGTCACCTTATTTATAATCAAAATAAAAAGATAGTTTATTGCGTACGATACGTAGTTTGAATTAACTTTCTTTATCAGACTGTATTTAATTTTCTACACATAGCCACCTCCGCAAGCACCCATGCACACGGCCACGCCACCGTTACCCAGGCAAGAGCTTAGCTGCAGGCTACAGCTCGGTTTAACGCCGATCTCCTTGGCGTTGGTTTGGGGGTTTTTTTTGTTGGTTTGTTGGGGTTTTTTTCTGTTTTGGGTTTTGGTTTGGGGTTTTTTTGGTTTGGTTTTTTTTTTTTTGGTAGTGATTTGGGAAGCTTGTAAAGAAGGAGATGAAGAGAAGGTGCGTGTGCGCGCACGTGTGTGTGTGTGTGTGCGTGGGTGCGCGGAGTCCGCGCTTGGCTGAGACACCGAGGGGCGTTTGGTAGGAAGGCAAATATTATGGGTGATGCAAGGCAGTTAGATATTAACTTTGCTGTAAATATATATAAAGCATATCAAGTTAAGCAGCTTGTATCAGACAAGCCCGAAATCCACGTAATTCGCTATCTTTCGGGTCCCAAATATCCCTTTTGTGAGTGTTACAAAATAAGCAGTCCCCCATCCTAAAAGACCTCGTGGCGTGTTTTCCTTCGCATCTGCTGCTCGGTTTCGTTTTGTATTTCTCCAAATCGCCTCAGTTAATCCACAGAAGCGAATCGCAGTCATTGAAAGACCTCTGAATGACAGAGGTATTATGAAATGCTCATATTTTTGAAGAGAAAGCAAGCAGCTTGCCCGGGATGGAAACAACCCAACCTCCAGTTTAAGTAGCAGCTATCGAAAGCCCCAGTCTTTTATTTGTACAAGATAGCCGGTGCTACTCGGAAACCAAGTGCTAGTTTGGATGGAGAAAAAGGGAAATAGACAGAAAAAAAAAATCGGATTCTTTCTCCCC